>NC_143561.1:86019833-86326666 GCF_054136105.1 Typopeltis vanoorti | reverse complement strand
AAAACAGTGAGGCAACTACTGAGAAAGTAGAGGCAGTCTTATATTTACAAGTGGCTAGTTGTAAAATTGCAATTAACTTACTTTTTTCGTCTTTCGTTGGTTGGTCTTTGCATATATTTTAAAAGATATCGCTGCTTTTAGATGAAGCAGATGTACCAGTCCATTAATTGTACAAGATCCCTTCCTCAGTTAAGTTCAAATGACAAATTCTCAGAGCAGTTTAAGCAATTACATTCCAAGTTTTGTTGAAATCAGTTGAATAATGCTGTCTGTAAAAGTAACTGCGCAAATAGAGGTTCTTTCATTAAATGAATTTGGCATTTCATACTTTTATAAGCATTGTCCTGTTAAATATTTGAATCTATTGAAAGTAGTACATCGGTAATATTCCACCCTGTAACTACAAAATTACAGCCGGATACTGTAATTACTAAGTAGTGACTTAACTAAATAGCTTTTCCTAAATAGTCTTTTTTTAAATACAGGCATTAGCGAAAACATAATGGTCGGAGCAGCGTTCTGTGTCAAGTAATTCATTCGTTTCTCTTCGTAATTAGATAACCACTTCAAAATCCATTCCTTTCCAAATGAAACTTTGCCCAAGAAACAAACTGCCAGCGTCATGAGTTCGAGAACTTTCACAGTAACAAATCGCAATAAATATCATTTACGCGTGTATTAAGTAAATAAATAAATAAAAAAAAAATAGTGAATCATGAAAACAAATAGGTTCAACTCCTACTTTTTTTGAACATGCAAAGAAAGCTATGCAGAATGGCGTTTGAAATGACCTAATTTTTACCAGCTATATAGATATCGATTCCACATTTAGATCTTGGCAAATAAAAGGCAGATTAATGTAAAACTTTATTTTACACCCCTTCTGAAACGGCGATTCCTAATTTAAATGATTAGTTCTTCGTTACGTTCTGTACTACAATTTCATATAAAGTACCATTAAAAGTAATACACACACACAATTTTTATAACTATACTCGAAATTAAAACGAGTAGATTTTTTAATCATGCACACAAGAAAAGATTTAATTAACATCCAGTATTACATATTCAAATAGACCACTAACTCTCTCAAATCCCTTTCCCCTATCAGTGACCAAAACGTGTCACCGATAGATGAAGAAAACGATTTACTTTTGCTTAGTAAACTAAACTCTAGGAAGTTAATGAATGTGATCCATGAGAGGAAAAGATTTAGTGAAGGTCTACTTTTGTGAAACTATAAAAATAAACAGTATGAAAGTTCTGTATGCATGAAGAAGAAAGTATACTAGGAGAGTCCCTCCCATCTGGGAAAAAAAAATCAGATAAAAATGTTGGACACCAAGGTAGTTCAAATACCCATCAGTACTTAGTTTAAAAAAATCGATTTTATTCTGTAATTGGGTCATGAAAAGCTGCAAACTACTGACGTGAAAATATACAAACTTGTTTATCTAAGATTTTATATAAAGCACGTTACCAAAGACTGTTCTTATGGTAGTCAAATACACTATACTGGCAGAGTATTTGGAGATCTAATTGTGGCCAAAAAATGTTTTAATTACATTTCTACTACCACATGGGATCACCTTTGGCTTGAATGACGAACTACCTTTCAGGGTAAGTTTTCAACCAATTTCTGATACTCGCAAAAGGAATATTCTTCCATTCCTCGCGCAAAATTACCTCCCATTGCTGATGAAGACGGCTATAGTTTGGAGCGAATTCGGTGTTCTAATTGGTCTCAAAGAAGTACGATGGTGGCAGAATGGTGCCGGCCAGTCCCACACTAACTTTTTTTTTGGAACCAGTCTCGGACACGCAGTGCAGTATAGCATGGAGCATTGTCCTGCTGAAACATGTAAGGGTCACTGTAGAAGTAATTCCATAATGTCAGAAAGCATGAAGTTCTCCCAGATCTCCATGCAGCCATCAGACGTCATGGTTTGGGGCAAGTCCACCAATGGATCCAAGTCCCATCCAAATGAAACACCCTCCATACCATTACCTAACCCTCCACCAAACTTGACAGTTGTAATGATGCAGTTGTGCCGGAACCGTTCCCCAGCTAATCTCTAGATCCAAACATAAGTATCACACTGAAACATTTGAAAACGTGATTTGTCGCTCTATAACCCTTTTCCAATCTACGGTCCAGGAACGATGTGAAAGACACCAGCCAAAACGTCGTTTGGGGTTTAATGGAGGTTGATGTGTGGTTTCTTCGCAGCAGCTTTTCTGTAGTAATCTAAGGCATGCAACTCTCTGCAGCCCGCTCTAGTGCTGACATATGCCCCTGCAACATTTACCATGTTGACTGAGAGGTCCGCCGCTGATGACGTGCGGGATGCACAAGCATTCCGAGGTAGAGCTCGTCGATTTCGGTCAGTGAGTGACGTGGCTTCCCAGGAAAAGTTGATGGCACCATCAATTTCCATCTATGAATGACATAAGCAACGATGAATTTCAGTATACTGAGATGGTAGCAATGTCACGGGCAAAAGACACTGATGCGACACCCAACTACCATCCCACGTTGGAAGTCTGTCAGTTCAGCTAAACGTGGTACCTTGACATCAACTACTGCGCAAAAGCATGCAGCACATCTCACTTTTTTATTGCCAGACTTATGCAGACGCTCCGGCACGTAAGGTGTGCAAATCCTTCTGTCAACATAGTGTATATCCTTATATTTTCAAGATTTCTTCTTGAACTATGTTAAAAATTATTAAATACAGTATACATAAGAAACTGTCACTCAGTGGTTACCTGCATTTCTCCCTTTCTCAACACATAATCTGACGATTATATGCAATGATTAAAATGATAATTAAACTATTATTATGATGATATTAAGGCAGTTTTGATGTGTTCCATATTTTCGACATCAAAATTGTAGCCGACATAAAAATTCACGGAATTTAATTCATTTCGTACAGAACAGATAGTCCCGCGCACAACAATTTAAAAATTAATTTCTTTTGCTATTGTGCATTTGAGAACTTCAACAAAAATGATTCTAGTGTCATGAAAAAAAAAAAGTTCTAGTAAGCAGTTTTGCCATAACCTATTACTCATTCCAATCTCTGCAATATTATTTTACTCAGTCGATAATTAGCTCTCTATGTATAAATGATCTTTTAACCTTATTCAATTTATAAGTTTTGAGCTGCGAGAAAGGCAAGTTCACAAATTGAAAGAAATGTATGACCATTTGGAACACTGAAGAGTTCCCACGCGAATTGATTTTCTCACACAAGATTTTTCTCGACCAACAACCATTAGTTATAAATAAAGAGTTCAAAAATACCACAATGATCTAGTGTATGCGATGCATAAAAATCAATAATAAGCAACGGTGCTTGTTTTACTTGGGACCAATGTTGATGTATATTACTCAGAAAAGTTCACTCTTCCAGAAGGAGGAAAAGATAATGCCGATGAGTTACTGAAAGCGCAAAAAACCAGTGATGTAACTTGGAATCAACGGATAGCAGGGTATACCTAGTTCGCTTACAGTTCTAATCTACGATGTTCATAATTTTCACTGTTACTCTCCGATGTTTTAAGAACCTCAGACTTGTTTCCCCAAGTAGGAAGAAGAATTGGATACCTACTCTAAAGTCTGCAATTTTTTATGATGGAGCGAAAATCGCGGAGGACACGATAAAATAATACTTTACAGAGTATTAGTTCTCATTAACGCAAACTACAACTTTAAAAAACACAGAAAGATCCAGTAGGATCACCCTACCCTGCACCCTTAGTAGGGAGAGTTTATATCTGGAGATGAATAGGGAACTGTTTTGAATACAGTTCATATACTGTTTTACAAATTCAAGAAAGGGAAATGCAAAAAACTTCCAAAGTAGTTATTAAATGTTGAGAAATACTAACGATAGTTCAAAGGTTTGGATATAGTAATTAGAGTTTGCACAATTTTGGTATGTACTGGCAGACAAATTGGTTTTTCCCTGCTGTCAGCCATGCTTGAAAAGAATTCTGCTGTGCAAGAAGTAAACCAGAAATTTAATTCCGTTAGACAACTACTTGTCGTTGAAACAACTCACAAAAAATTCTATGGCTAATGAGTCCCCCCCCCCCTCTAACACTGCATTCCTATTTGGACAAAAGCCTCACGCCGGAATAAGCATATTTCATTTGAGATCCGATGATCTATGAATACAATCTTGCTTTTACCTGAATCGTAAAGATAAACAAAATTAGGATCTACTCAACCTTGCTATTGCAAATACTTACGATTCTCGGCATGCGCAGTTGTAATATGTTACTATCATGCAGACACCAATACCGAAGTGTCCGTACACTCGATTTTATTAATTCATTTCGGCTTCGCTACTATAATTCTGTATTGTTGCAAACTTACAGCAGAATTCTTGTTTGTTTGTTTTTTTTTGGAGAAATATAAACTTGGAACAAGTGAACAGTTAAATGAAATCTATAAAGTGCAGGAAAGAAGAGCGACGAGTATAACAAGAAGGGCAAAATTAGATTATGAAAGGAAATAAATGAAGTAAATCAGAGGTTTGCAATCGTGCTGTCTAATAATAAAGCCTTAAAATTAACTGATTTAAAAAAATAAAGATATGGTCATGCCTTTGGGGTGTTCGTATAATTCTGATTAGTTTTGCAAGACTGCGGAGCTAATATCACAATTTCGTGCATTAGTTTTTATTCTTTCAAGTAATGACTGAATATATCCATAGAAGATTCGTACGACCTGAACAGATATTTCAGATAACCTTATCCGAGATGGGGAACGTTTGCTTCACTACATTATTGTATGCCAAATCAATTAAACTAACCGGAGTCAAGTCGCTAAGCTGTAAGTTAGTGACCAATTTGATACATCACAGAAAGTTTTCACTCGGAAAGTTTTGTTGTACTTTCAGCACGATGTTCATTGCTTTGTTTATTATGAAATATTTGCAATCCAGTAACATTCAATTTACTGTTAGCAGCTCCGTCTTTTGAGTTCTCTATGGCAAGAAAATTGAGAAAACATTCTCAACAATTCTAGGAGACTGTTTTTCATCAGAACAGCGCATAATCGTGTTACAAAATCAAGGAGCTCAGTTAAGAAAAATTACACTTACACTATCCAATTACCTATTTAGAAGCCTTGCAACTACTGACGGGGGAGATTTTCACACTTTCACAGCCATCAAAAAAAGTACAGCCTGCATTATTCCAAATTGAAAAAAAAAAAAAAAGAACTTTATAAAAATGGGAGCAAAATGCTTGAACAAATGCAAGTTGCCGAGAATTAAAGAAATATATACGTGATTAAAATTTAATCCAATATATGAAATTAATTTAGTGCACTTTCAAATGATTTTAAAATAATGGATGGATTTTGTTCGGCCGTATTTAAGCTAATTTTAAACAAACATAATTCAATTCACATTCATAATTTATATAACTGCATAATATATAAGCGAAAAGTGAAAATTCATGATGCTGATTCAAGTACATGATGGAAGGTTTCGCTTTTAATCTCATCCTGGGAAAACGGAATTCGTGGTATTAATGGAGAGAGAACTAGTTTCATATTGCTGAGTACTTATGTAATTAAACACAAGCTACTTGCACAATTATCACTAGTTTTATCATTCACCTTGCTATAATAAAAATCATCATAAGAACCGTTTTGTAGGTGACCTAGAGATTGCTCTTTTAATCACTCACTGGACATAGCTGGCATATTTTTCCTAGTTAGTCCGTGTTCTCAGACATGTTTGCCCAATCAAAAATGTACGCAATGAAATTATTTATTCTTTAGAATTATTTTACAAAAAAACATTTATTTTACAATAACTTTATATTCAAGTTATTGGAAAGCAAAAGTTATAGCAGTATGTAATGATTATTGCAGGAAGTATATACTAGTCTTACTATCGCTCTAGTAAATACATATACATTAAAACACTAAGCTTTATCGTTCGTCGAATGAAATTTCGTTGAAAAGTAGTTAGCCTTGATAATAAAATAATACTGTGTTAAAACATGCACGCACTCTCAAAAGGCGACCCAAGATGGTCATAGCTAACTGCCAATAGTTCGACGATGCGTAAAATGCGCTTTTGTTGCTGCTTAATGGTGCTTTAATATAAATGAGTCTTCGTGTAGCAAGCGTAAAAAAGCCTTAAAATGTACTTTTCAGCCATTTCGGTCGATTACAAAAAAGTGAAGCGCTAAAAAAAAAAAAAGAAAGTAGATCACTCCGATGCAAGCCAATTTTAGTTTGTGCCTATCTAACAAAAGAGGATGGGAGAAAATCAGTCTACCGAAATTAATATCGACCGTGTGCTATGGTCAAACATTCTTGGTGAGTAGAAAGCTCCACCGTTCTAAAATAAGTTGAATCATATGCAGCAGAATCAGCGACCCTCAAGATTATATAGTGGTTCCCAGTTATAAAATTGGCGTCAGAATGTCTCCCGTCCTGGTATTCACAATTAAACTGCTGGAATGCGTCCACTACCAATTTCTAGGCTAGCACGGCTAGAAGAACAACTGAATCTAAAAAAATAAACTTCTGTACGTTTTTTTTGAAAATGATGGTCCGTAAAAAAACTCTTTGCTAAGTAACAAAAAAAGTTAGATTTTTGAAACATTTTACAAACTTCAAAAAGAGAAAAGGGAATCCGAAAAGTAAAAAAAGGGAACAAACGAATCCCAAAACTATATAGGAATAAAACGTATTGTGCATTGCCCTAAAATATGTACAAAAACTATCGAAGGAGATAATTATAATGAACAACAGAGTCCGTACGGAAAGATCATGTATTGATGCTTGTTTTCAAGCAAATAGAAAAGCAATATAATTTAAGAAACCGTTATCTATGTGCATTGTTGACTTAAAAGCTTCCGATAGAATCAGATGACAAGACGTCCTAAAAGTATTAGCACTGTAAATCAAACGATCAAAGATATACACAAAAATGAATGTGTAATAAAATATAACAAAAAACATAGAAAATTCCTAAAGGAAAGGGATCAAAACAAGCCGATTCTTTAACTCCACTTTATTTAATATAATCATGGACGAAATAATTTCTATTTCTTAAATTCTGTTAAGTGGAATAAAAATAAAAAAGACAATTTAAATTTGGTTGAATATGCAGATGTAGAATTTGCAGAAAATGTTCTTCAAGAGCAATTATTCAAAGTCCAGATAAATGCATGTTAAAAATGCTGGATATCGACAGAGAAATCATAACTATGGTAACTTCAAAAGAACCCATTAGATGTATATTAGAGCTAACTAGAACAAGTACTGAAATTTAAATAACTAGGAATAACTGAACGTTGAAAATAAAAAACAGGATGAAGTAAAAGAACAATTCTGAAAGGCTAATAAAATATCTGAATTTTAAATTCAACTACATGGAAAAAATAAAGGCCTAACAAAATCTACTTTATAATATAAAATGATAAGCTTTTTTGTAACGTTTTTGTGTCACGTTAAGTTATTTGAAACGTTTTGAAACTCAAGGGCTACCCTGAGTGTCGAGTCTTCAAAATTCGAGTCCTCAGAAATCAAGGAGAACCGTCCTACCAGTCCGGAACTCGAAAAGGGGGGCGTAGGCTTCAAGAGGGGTGCCCCTCTACTAATATATAATCAGTAGTCCGAAGAATATTGATGTATACAAATGAAACAACAGAAACATCAAAGATACATGCCAAATGAAAACATTATAAGAAAACTAGTCATAAAACAAAATTTGATGAGCAGAACCAATGCATGGAATCAACATGTTAATAGAATGGACCCAAAAAAAATTAACTAGAAAGAGATTGGAAATAGAATATGAAAAAACTAGTTTATAGCAAAAAAAAAAAAAAAAAAAATGACAGACATTGAGAGGCAACAAGATGAAGCTTAAAGAAGAAAACAAAAATGGAGTAATTTATATTCATCTTTAAAATTCACATGAAAAATCCTCTGAACTCCAAGTCGTAACTTCAGAGAGCTGATCTGGTGGGCAGAGTGGTTAGTTTGAACGATCTCCAACCAACAGGTCGCGTGTTCTAATCCCGCTGCGGGTATGGATGTTCGTGATTGTCTTACCTTGTGTACCGCTATAACCTTTAATATGGCGCAGTATGACCTTTGCCGTCTTTGCGTTATTAAACCATATATCATCATGCTAACTTTAGGATTAGTATACATTAGGCCCTTCGACTGGTAAAGACCCGAGTTCGATTCTCGTTTGTTAGCAGACGAACTTTTATATGCCTTTTTCGATTGAAGGCGAGTTAGCTGATCTCATAGGAAATTGGTATTTTTTTTTCCTCCCGTAAATGCGGGTTTTTCATCTCGCATACAAATCGGCGAGGAGAATTTATAGATAAAACACTAATGATGGTGAGCGATTGATGGCGTTGTGTGTAGTTGGTAGATTAAATACTGGAGATTGCGAGTTGTGTGTTCTTAGAGTAGTGTCCTTCCTCGATGAGTCCTTGGAGGTGTCACGTAACAACCTTCAGAAATTAGATGGCAACCAGTCTACACTTGTCATCAGTAGCTTGGTACATTTCTACTAAGGATTTATACTTAATAATAAGAATATAGAAGACAATTCCCGCCATTCCGTGTTTCTAAACCTAACAGGTTAACTTTGAAATAACGGAGTTCGAGTTCCTGGGAGAAAGAATCGTACCTTCCTCCATATATATGTTACCGCTAAAGTGCAGAATTCAGTTATTCTACAAATTATCTAGGTATTGTGCAGATAAATTAGTGCGATCCGTTAACGTGCGGAAAATTGTTTCTTTTCTCAAATTACCTAGGTAATCTGCACATTACCTACTGGGCACTCGTTAAAGTGAAAATAAGATCTTTGCTGGAACAACAGCAACGTTTCTGTACGCTTAAATCAACATAATGTTATTTATTTTTCGATATCTAAAGAATCAAGTTAATACAATCAAACAATCAACAAATTAGTTGATAGAATCAATCATCAATCAATTAAATAACTATAATACAAAGAATCAAACGGTTTAAAATATTACTACAATTAAGGAAATGAATTTGCAAAACATATGACACTGGCGAAACCAAACTAAAAGTGGAGGGAGAGGGGGGAAGGAGTAGGGAAAGGAAATGAGAGAAACAAACTTTTTAACTTTAACGATACGGAAGCCGTTAAGGTGCACATTACCTAGGTAAAATGCGGAAAACTCGATTCCGCACGTTAACGGAGCAAATCAGTTAATCTGTAGATTAGCTAGGTAGTGTGCACATTAACGGCTTTCGAGCTTTAGCGGTAACATACACACATATACATATGCACACACACACATATACACATATGAGTCAGAAGACTCATCTAGGAAAACCATTTATTCACACAATACCTATTGTACCTCTCTTTAAACTCTACCGACGAAGCATTCACAACCACCTCTGGCAACCCATTTTGCCTATCCTGCAAAGCAAAATTCTAGCCCCAACATCCCTGTTAGCCACACTTACACAATTTTCATGGGAGAGATTCGTTCTCTCCCTTCCTGCAATGTACTGAAAAAAATTGATCCATAAAATCCCTTTAAATAGCATACTTCTATCATATCTTACTCTTACGCCTATCAGCTTGTGTGTGTGCGCGAGCGTGCGTGCGTCCATAAACCTATTTGTGCGCAGTAGTCTAGACGTGGCATTATTAAAGGTAATCTCCCTATTGCTGCTATCGGTGTGTTCTTCAACAACCATGTTGATGAGCTGTTTTGGCTACTTTTGCAATATGCCCCTGAACTTCAATTGCCTGTAGACAATAACTCCCAAGTTCTTGGCCTTAACTTTCTGTAGTTCAATTCCATCAATATAGCCACATTAGACTAGCAGCCATTTACTTTTGACCATACTGCCAGCTCACTCAAGTCATCCTGCAGTATCTCTACATCACTCTCATTGACCATCGTCACTTTTGCATCATCGGCAAACTGGATATTTCCCTTTACTGGACGCCTGAAAAAAGTTCCATGTTTGGTCTTTAGAGCAGATTTCGTAAAAAATAAATAAAAATAGAAAACATCCTTAGCCCAACCACGGTACTAATATACTACATGGTTCACAACCTTTTGTAGGTGGAAGACACACAAAAAAAAATCCCCTGCAAATTACGTTATTTCTAGACTTCCATGGCAGACGATCGTCTAGTACAAACAGCACAAAGTTTGGTCTATCCAAGATTACAAAAGAAATGGAGCAAACTTACGAGAGCTGAACCGATTCGATTTTTGTAAAAGAAATAGGCTCGCAAAGAATAACTGAAAAGTGAATGCAAGCAATGCCGTGAAAGTTATACTTCGTAAGGGCACGGGGACAATCAAGAAAGAACTAATTATGTTACACAGCCAAAATGTTTGATGAATAGCAGAAGAAAAGGTAAAACGTGGAACAATGTGTACTAAGGAGGATAATTACCATCCATTTGTTTTATATACATCAAGTAGATAAATGTTTACGCTCTAAAATGTTAAACGTTTCTAAAGAAATCGATAGCTCACGATGTTGTATAGCATTCAAGCCTGGGATTGTTGCATTGTTTAAGACATTCTTAAGATTTAGGATGTGATATGTGCTTTTAAGTATGAGCTCCACTGATTGACAGCCATTCCATGTTCCCTGTAGAGGCTCTAAAATGAGTCAAATATGCAAACACTCGGAAGGTATCTTTTTAAAAAAGTGCAATGCTAAAGCAACTTAACGGTTTATGTAGCTCTGTTAAGCTATCGATTAGTTTCGAAAGAAATACCGTTGCCCGGTATAAAAAATATTAGTTACTTTAATTATTAAATTAAATACAAGAGAAGGTTATTTAGTGTCATGTTTAATTTGGTATTAAACCTTTAAATTTTAATAAAGTTTAAAATATTCGGGCCGGAATTTTTCGTAGGGAAAAAAATTTAAACAAGTTTCAATTTCCAAAAAAAGTCTTTGAATTATATTGAATGTAGCGAGTACAGCGATTCGTCCACTGTTCAATACATCTCAAGTAGACCTGTCTGGCCTGCAGTGTCGGATTGAGCTGTATATCCAAATTGTTTCAATCATTTACCCCTAATGTTGGTTTCCGGCCTACGTAAGTCGCAGGGAGACAAATCTTATGAATACAGCGGATAGAGAACCACGAGGATGCTTGAAATTCCGGTGTGCTCAGAGGCTGTGTGAATGACACGTCATGATGCAGAAACCGGTAGTAGGGGAGAACGCTACCTATAAAGCAGTATCAGGAGGGTCTCGAAAGCGCTGGAGAATGTCATTCTATAGACAATAAGTCATGGTTTGCTAAAAGAGAAGAAACTTCCTATGCACCAGATACTCCATTTAAAAAAAATATATTTTTTTAATATTTGATGATTGTTTGATATTTCTACCATTAGATCAACTTGCTCGTGGTTTAGACAAGCTACCATTTAGATGTTATTATTATATTCCCTACAAAGTTCTCTTCCGGGTATTTTTGATCAACTCATCTTCCAGCTAGCTGAGGTCCATTTCTTCGATACTCCAGTTTGATTCTCGCATCTTCCCATATTTCAGCAATGCACAAGTAGTGAGCACAACTGTCTTTTTGGTTTATTATTCTATCCATCTTAGCCTTTTTAGTCCTCATTTCTATTTAATTCACTTCTTTACTGCTTCTGAAAATGTAAATGGTATAACATTTGGAAAATAATTACTAATTTTGGTTAGATCAAAATTCTCCAGAGCATTTTTGAAACCCACAGAAAGCCAACAAAATGTAACCAACAAAAACAGCTCTGGAAACGCTCCACTTTATAAAACTACGCTAATTTTTACTATTTATTTTATGAGTTAATTATTTCAGTTTTGTAATGTACTATCGAATAAATCCGATAGTACACTACAAAAATGAATACAAGCTGAAGTTGTATTTGAAACAATTTTATAATTATGTGATAAAATTTAGAACACAGCAAGTCCATAAAATATGAATATGAAAACAAATTCAATCGTCAAAGCCTTTTGTCGGAAATAGCTCATTATTAATAAAATGCGGGAGGGAGGGTGGCAAAGGTTTCATCTTACTGCATTAAGTTGTGTCATCATCATTATACGTATCAAGGATTTAGGCCTAGTATGGCCTGTTCCAGCCTTAGAAGTCATCGTTGAATCGTTTAAGAGGACGTCCTGGTAAGCTTGTTTTGGTAATCTTTCTGTTTTCATTCTTTGAACGTGTTCCATCCATCTATGTTTATATTTTTTAATTTTTTCAATTACTGGTTCTTGGTTTAATTCTTTCATAATATCTTCGTTTCTTTTGTGATCAAATAGGGTATACTTTGCAGTTTTTCTCATAAACTTCATTTCTGCTGTTGTTAATCTTTGTTTGTCTTTTTGTTTTATTGTCCAGATTTCGCTTCCATACATTAAGACCGGTAGGGCTAATGTATTGTATACTTTTAGCCTGGTTTGTTTTTGAACTAGGTTTGGTTTAAATATAGAGTTAATTACTCCTGTTATTTTTAAATATTTTGCAATTTTTATGTTTATATCTTTTTCATTTTCATATGTGATCATACATCCTAGGTAGTTAAATGAATTCACCTGTTCTAAGATCTTGTTATCTAATACTATTATAGTTCTTGCTGGATCTTGTCCTTTAAAGGCCATAGTTTTTGATTTTTCCGTTGATATTATCATACCATAATCTTCGGATATCTCATTTAGATTTAAAATAGCTTTCTGTAAGTTATCTTCAGAATTTGTAATTATTATTTGGTCGTCTGCAAAGAGGAGAGTGTTTAAGTTAACTGTAGGTGAAAGTTTAATTCCTTGATGTAAATTTTTACTCCATTTTATTATTTCATTTAAGTAGATATTAAAAAGAGTTGCTGAGAGGGGACATACCTGTCGGACTCCTTGGTTTATCTCTCTTGTATATGATAGCTCATGATTTAATCTTATTTGTATTTGATTATTTTCATATATACTTGTGACAGCTTTTAGGATATTATTTGGTATTTGTCTTTCTTTTAATATGTTAAATAATATTTCTTTTAACTTTGTCAAATGCTTTTTCAAAGTCAATAAATGCAATATGTGTTTCTAAATTATATTCTCTTCTTTTCTCTATTATTAATTTTAGGCAGAAGGCTGAGTCTATACATGATCGTCCTTTTCTAAATCCATTTTGTACCTCTAGAATAAAGTTTTCGGAATATTTCATTAGTTTGTTATTTAAGATTCTGCTGTATATTTTGTAACATGAATTTAGTATACTGATACATCTATAGTTTTTAGAGTCATCTCTATTACCTTTCTTAAAGATAGGAATCACAATTGCTTTTTTCCATTCTATTGGAGGGATACCAGTTGAGTAAATTTTATTTAAAAATAATAAGAGTCTTCCTTTGAATCTTGTTCTTGCGTATTTATATAGTTATGAACCTAGCTTATCTTCTCCAGGTGATTTTCCGTTTCTTGTTTCTTTCAGGCTGATTTCTAATTCTTCTTCAGTTATTTCCTTTTCATTTTCGTTAATTGTTTGCCAGTTGTCTTTTTTAAAATATTTGTCTGTCCACAGTTCTGTGTAGTAATTTAGAAATTCTTGTAATTTCAATTCAGTGTTTAATTTTATGTTTTCTTTGGTATCTGCATTTAGGTGTTTCAAAATCTTATATACATTGGGTCTTATTTTATATAAATCATGTTCTAAATTAGAAACAAATTTATTCCATGATTCTCCATGTCTTTTTCTGGCTTCTCTTTTAGCTATGGCTCTTATTCTTTTATATTCTATTTCATCTTCTAATCTTTTACTGCTTAACCATTTGTGATAGGCTTCTTTTTTCTTTTTGATTATTTCTTTGATTTTATCATCCCAATCTTCAGTTTTTTTTTCTTTTATTGAATTTTTTGGTCTTTCCTAAGCTTTCATTTGCTGCTGCATTTAGTATCGTTTTTATATTAAGCCATTCTATTTCTTCATTTTGTTTTATTTTATCTAGATACTGGTTAATTCTTTGTTCATATAGCCATTGTACATTTGTGTCATTCAATAGTCTAGTTTTATAAACAAATGTTTCAATTTTTCTTTCTGTTCTTGTTACTTGTAGCCATTTAGGTGGTAATCTTAATTTTATTTTAACAAGGAAGTGGTCACTGCTTATTTCATATCCTCTGTGAACTCTAACATCTAGTGAAAATTTTGATGTCTTTTCATTTAATATGAAGTAATCTAATATTGATTTCCATCCTCTTGCTTCCCAAGTATATTTATGTATGTCTTTATGTTTATAGAAGGAATTCATTATTTTTAGGTTATTATAAACTACAAAGTCAATCAATTTTTTACCATTTCTGTTTAGAGTGTGTTCTCCATGTATTCCTATATTATTATTAATTTTCGTGTTTCCAATTCTTGCATTTAAGTCTCCTGCTAAAATTATGTAATCATTTTTATTTATTTTATTATATATGTTTTGTAGCTGATTATAAAAATCAATATTATCCTGTTCTCTTCCTTCTTCTGGGGCATATAAACCAATTATTGTTAAATAGCCTCTATCTATTTTTATTCTAGCTTCTATTATTCTTTCATTCCATAATTTATAATGTTTTAACTGTTTTGAAAGGGAGTTATGAATCCAAATCATGACTCCTGCTTGTGCTCTTTGGTCTCTGTCGACTCCACTGTATATCACATTAAAATTTTCAGTTCTCATAGTTCCTTTTAATTTTTTTTTTTGTTTCAGTGATTACTGCTATTTTAAAATTTCTTTCATTTAATAACTGGTCTAATTCTATTTCTTTATATGCTATTCCTCTTACATTCCAGTTTGCTATGTGTATTATATTTTGTCGTTTCCATTTTCGTTTTCCCTTTTCCATTCCAGGGTCGTTTCCCATAGATTCAATCCGATTATCTTTTTCTGTCAGCTTACAAGTATAGTTATGTTCTCCATGTCAGGGGACTAGCCTGACGATGGAATAGTTCAGTGGTAGGGCTGCTACCTTAAGGCTTCTGAACTCGCCTTCTTCCGAATTTAAACCCATAGGAGGAATAGGGTATATTGAAGGGGAAAGGGTATATTATAGAAGAAATATAGTAAGGTTTATAGAGAGGACATAGTTGTAAGACCAGAAATGAAAAGACCCCATGGCCCTCGAGTACTCTAATAGCACAAGGGTCATAAAGTAAGAAGAGTTGGCTGATAAGGCCTTATAGGAAAGATTAAAGTAAGTGGTCTTCCTCAAAGTAGAAGAAGGAGAGGATAGATCCAGCTAGGGGTCCATGTGAGTGCCGCTTCCCTTACAATTAAGATGATTGCCCCTTTTGCATTAAGTTGTGTATACATCTTAATGCAAAAGAGATCAAATGCATCAGCGTAATGCAAAAGTCAACAGAATACTTTTCAAAATGTACTGGAAAAAATATTCTTCGAGAATTCCAATTAAACGGAAGTATATTTTCTGTGTTACCTCCAAAAACTATTTAAATATTGAACAAATATTTCTCAGATAGAGGTCTTCACAATCCAGTTAATGTTAAAAAGCCTAGAAACATGGCAAACTGAATAAAAATTTATTTCCAATAGCTCAACATCAACAGATCTTGTTTTCCTTATGATGCATCTTATTATTACTATATACTAAATAACATTGGATCTAAGTAACCCATGCCTTGGTGGTAAAGTATTACATTAGAAAAATAAAAGGATGCACCCTCCTTACTATTGAATAGTGGAGCCACTTTATAACAATTCCGTTTCCATCTACAAAAGGTTGCAAACATACATTGTTGGCTTAAGGAGACCAAGGACTAGAAAAATAGCAATGTTTACTCTGGAGATATTCGCCAATAAGTAAGATGATACTGCACGGAGGAATGCAAACTCTTTACCATAAAAAAAACTTTCAACATTCATGTTACAATGGGATTGGAACTTGCAACCTATCCATTAAAAAAAAGGGGGGGGTATTCATTTGACCATATAGTCTGGCTACAGCTAATCCGCTTTGTAATCAGTTCATCTTTTTATATAGCAAGTAGTAACTGTAGTAATATATTATGCTCGAATATAATTAGATATATGAGGCACCGCACTTCAATGTCCTCAGAAGGAATTTTTATTGCGTAAACATTATGGAAAATAAAAGCAATAGAAAAAATACTCCCCCAGCAGAAGTATTGCAAGGTTCGTTTTTCTAAAATGTAAAGTTTTAGATTTTTTAACTGTAACAAATATTTTACGATGATCTGTCTGTCTGGGACAGCGAATTTTGCCCTACTTGACACTGGCAACGAGCCCGTTACTTGTATAATTGATACCATGACTTTTTCTTTGTTCGATTTTTTTAATCCAGTAACATTCATACATTTCACTGGCAACAAATCTTTAAACTTTTGAAATGCATCCAAAAAATTTTATGATTCGGTTTTATGCTATTCTTTTGACCTTAATGACGTCTTCATTGGAGACAAAGACATGGGAACATGAGAATAGATGTAAAAAAATTATATAAGTCATGTAACGCATCACTAATCTGAAATTTTAAGTATACGCGAATTACACAATTTCTATTAATATCTCAATTTATGAATAATAATAAATACAAAACGGGAAAAATCCAACATTATACAAAACTTCCTTGAAAAACTATTAAAAAGCTACAAAAACATGAAGCCTTAATAATTAGAAACTGTTTTCTTATTTAGTTCTAAAAGAATGAAATGGGTAACGTTATGGACTGCGCACGGAGTAGTGGGCGACACTCGCAAACAGCGGATCTTTATTAATAAATATTTCCATTTTTTTTTCGCTAACCTGTTCGTATTTTTGTATTCAGAAACTGGAAAACAGTGTCGATTGACGAGTAGTGTTACATTTGTCTTAAAAACAGACAAGTATTCAATGAGGATATTAAAAAAAGACTATTCTAACTTGCTAATTTTGCCAAAAAAAACATTCGTATCATAAAAAATCTTCTATAAATATATTACGTAACACCCCCAAAGACTCTTTGCGAGATGGTACTCCACTCTACTTTAAACCTCCATCTATACAATATGTCTCAATCCATCAATATAACGTCATTTACCACAACTAATGGTAATTTTGTCTGTAAGCTGGGTGTGTACCAAGGCCAATTTGCCTATATGAAGAATGAAAAAAACAGCTGCCAGCGTATAAGATCGGCTAACTCAGCTTCAATTGAAAAAAAAAAAAAAAAAAAAAAAAAAAAGGGGTTAGAGTTTGACTTTCAAAAAAAATTTTTTTAAAAATTTAACCTACTAGATTTTATTGAATAGACAGCGCTGTTTCGAAGTTAATCTTTTCAAAGGCCAGATAATGAAACTGGGAATTGTGGGGGTTTCTATGTTCAGTAGCGACGTTACCGTTGGATGAAGTCGAATTAGAATTGAAGGCTGTGTATGCACATGATGACAGACAATACTGTGCAACTAATACGTGCCTCAGTTGCTAAATATATCTGTCGGGCGTTCTTTACTACACAAACTACAATAGTGGAATGCATTAGAAACATGAATTTCGTGGCTCGTCTCTTTAAAAATCCTGACGAATTTTCGTAAAATTTAAAAGTGACATTGAATAGATGCAACAGCCATGCGTACAGTACTGTCAATGTACAAAACTGTAGCATAATGAAATGCTCAAGGTCCGAAATATCTTTCAACCCAAACCAAATTTACTCCAGCAGGTTATCGAGTTGCTATAATTTTTTTAAAATAAAATTTCACGAAAGGATAACCAAACAAGTCTTTACCACTCAAAGTGATATCAAAATAAATGCACGTACAAGAAACTTATCCAGTTTTGTTTTTCTCACTTATTGGCTTGTTATAATCTGAAGTGGAAGATGAAGGGACAAGGCAATCTAGCAAACAGTCATCGAGATGAGACTCGCTCAAGAATAAACTACACAGTCTGATTTCATACACTTCACAGCAGATTACAGCTGAGATACTGAACAATTGAAATGTTCCGTAATATCTCTGAAAACGTCGACTCGGCCTGCTGTCACTCTGAACTGTCACGAAGCACCGATTTCCATACTCATCGCGATAATCGAGGTGTGAATGAGATAACAGAAGTGTGTTTGCTTTGATTTTGTAACCTGGATGGTCTCGCAAGCTGTATTGTAGCTTCAGAAATTGTGCTTAGTTATTTAAATTTAATTTACCAGGAATGCCGCGTACAGTGGCGATTTTATCGAGGTTTCACTGTATATTCACATTCCTAGTAATGGAAGGTACTGCTAAAATCAAACTCCAAGAAAGTAATATGTCAATCCTTAAATCATATTGAGGGTAGTGGGAGTTAAGGCCAGTTTGTAAATTACGTGTGTTCAGGCAGGTTTGTTTCGAGTGATGAAGAACAACCATGTCAAAGAAAGAACACGGGATTCGAACCGATGTCTTCCCAACCAAAGGGAATCGCCGATATACTCAAAATGTTGGAGACTAGAATTTGCAACATATCTCGGATTAAACAGGTGGCAGTGCATAAAAACAGTAACCAATAATATAAATCAGAAGGATTCATTTTAAGTACAGTCGAAATCAAAAATTAAAAAAAAAAAAATTTCGAACACTCGACTAATTAAGATAACCGGACATTACAGAACGTAATGGTTTTCTATATTGATATGGAAAAAATTCTTAAGAACATTTAACGTATGCAAATCACCTATTCTTACGGATTCTGTTTAGTGCACTGAGGATTCAAGGCTCTCAACTTCTTGAAAGGAGTCATTTTTAATGCAGTAAATGTCCTTTATTACTAAAATGTTATAACGAAACTAAATAGGAAGTTATAACTAAATGTTAAAAAGTGCAAATAAATAGAAATGCGCTGCTTTTCTGTATTTCATGTATTCATTTCAAAACAAAAATAAACAAATTCATGAGTACGTAATCTCCACTTATAACATCACTGCTGCAGAAAATAACATCGAATTATACTATTACCCCAGAACACATTGTATCGTTCTAAGATACAATTAAACAGAACTGCTACCATTTCAAAACGGATGGAGATGAGCTTAATACTTTTTCTGCTACCTAACGAAAAATGTGAAGGTTGTTCCCGCGTGATATTTTAGAAGCAAACAACCAGGAAATTTAGCATCGATATTTGCGTCTCACCTATAATTTTCATTCCCGGCACAGATAGATTATCACGTAAAATTCAATTAGATCGGATAGCAAAATTGTCTATTTTTTTATTAAATTACACGAGTTGTTTTACGTCTAAACTTCAATTCATAAGCAGGAAAAAAATTCTAAAATGATGTTACCGGTTCATTTAACGTCCGCGATATGCACACGTAGAAAAACAATATACTACTCATATGCACGCACGTATTTAAATATTCATGCTAATGATTTGAACGCAGGGGAGATTATGTATAGTAGAAATTTATTAATTATAGCTATAAAAATGCATTATTTAAAATGAATGCATCAGTTTACTAAGCTACATTACTTCTTCAATGTAGGGGAGGGAAAAAAAAACTATCTAAAAGCAATAAATAACGTTGTGGAAATGGCAGAAGTTGACGATAGTCAAAGCTACCCGGGGCTTTGATTTTTCAATTATAAAAATTGTGAAAATTTTCTAAATCGATGTTTTGTTTTTTTTTAATGCAAAAGGAAAATTTTTCAGAATTAGCATGGAAAAGAGTTGACTTATACTTCATTTTAAGTTCAATATAAACTTTTTATCGATTTCATAAACAATCATATTTCATTTCAAAATACTTCTGTACAAATACGGAATATTGCAGTTTTAGTTAACTGTAAGCTAAATTTTCTTAGTCATTTTAATGATCATGATAATTAAATAAATTTTGACCATTTTTCACGAGTAACTCAATTCATTAGTTTTAGTATTATTAATTCTAACAAAAAAAAAAGATGCGCTCGATGTCACGATAATCAATATACAGCACAAAAATTTCTATTTAGAAATTATTACATTGAATAAATATAAATTACATTTCGGATAATTAACATTAAATATACAAATTCTTAAAAAATTTAAATAATCCATGAAATTAATTTTAATGCATAAAAATATCTTAGGAAGATAGAAACAAAGTAAGACATCACGTTTTAGGTTTACTAGTCCTCACGAAATTTTTATAAAATTAGCGGACTGCCGATCATCTAATTCTTCTAACAATTATGAAACAGTTTCACATTTATTTAGAATGTGTGAGAAGGACGTTCGCGCGCTCGCGCGCACAGGCTCTCGAGGAAAGGAAAATTTCGGTAATGTCTCTTCCTGCAGTGAACACTCTATATCTGAAATTTCTTAAGCAGCACTAGCACAATTTTAAAAGTATACAAATAGGATAGTTACAAGCCTTTTTCCTATTCACGAAAATACAAGCCTCGCAAAAAACACACACACACTGGGCTTTTAAGAGGAGTGTTCTACATTTAAGCAACGAAACACTTCAGAACAGATGTCTGTTCTGTAATATGAGGAACGTGTAGATAATAAACAGATGTTCAATAATAGGTCAAGTATCTAAACAACGCATCACAGCGGTTGCTGCTTCGAAATCGATAACTTATTAGTAATAACACAAAATGAAGCAACGGCCAAACAAAAGAAGAGTTAGTAATGCAAATAAAGGGTTCGCTAAACATCGCTGGCCGATGGATCTATTAACTACAAACTGATGACTGTCACTGCCAGGTGAATGTGCTCCGCCTTCGGAGCTCTTTATTACTCAACTACACATGGCAGTGCAATCATTGCAACATAGAATGCTAAATAGTTAATGTCGTAATTTATTAGACAAGCGCATTTTCGTCTTTTTGTGGATAAATTACTTCTCGATGAAAAGAACGTTCCTCCTCATTTGATAGAACTTATGTTTGGAGTTGTTTCAAAAGTATAAACATGGTCAAAAAAAAAAAAAAAAAAAAAAATTTCGTCCTCAAAATTTGCATCGAAGCTAAAATATTACTCTTCGCTTGCATTAATTACAATATTCCTCTAAGAGTAGGAAATTAAAGAAGTTATTAGATTTTGCAAAATAAGCGCTAAGTGAAAGAGTATACCAGATATTTCTTAAGCATTATTTCCATGGTTTCATGGCAACAACCTTTGTGAGCAAAATTTGAAATCACTATCACGTGATTTATTAACATAATACGTCGTACAAGGTATTGATATACAAAGACATCCTTGGATTAGCGGAAATGCGCTGGATAGTCGGGGGAATGAGAGGTGGAAAAATCATCTTGTATGACAATAGTATAAAACATGGAGCAAAACTGGATTTCTTCGGTAAAAGAAAAGCGCTATTAGGATTAAAAAAAAACAGTAAATGAAAGGTCTAATCACCCACTTCATAAAGTACTAAAGACACAGTTATACTACAGCAACTTGAAAATAACACCGAGATCACTACCCAAAGAAAGATAATTATTGTAGGCGACTGGAATACGAAGATTGGAAAGGACATTGAAGAATGGGATAGAATAATGGTCAAATATGGATATGTAGAAAAAAACTTTAATTTGCCTCGAAGTATGACACAGTAATTTCAACATACAATTCTAGCAAAAAGACTGCAGGAGGTGGACATGGTGGTCACCTGATACAAGAACTAAGATTATGTCAGACATGATAATCATAAACAAGAAATGGACCACATCAGTTCAAGCAGTGTCGAACATTTCAAGGAGCAGACACTGAATCGGATCACAGTGTAGTGATTGCTAATGTCAATTGGAAACTCAAGCGACAAGTGAAGGCACAATTTCAGAGATGCGAGTACTTGAGGAAGAACTGAAACCATTCCGGAAAAGGACCTGAGGAGAGGAAAAATACTGCGTCTGTAATTAACAGAACAGTAAAACAAGACTGAAAAACTAAAGGATTTGGTTTTTTTCTAAAACTAAATCCTTTAGATGTGAATCCCACAAAAGACATTAAATACAATTCAAGAAAAAAAAAAGCACTAAAGATTAAGAGAGAGATTTCATTGAAATGGAAGAACAGTATACAGCGAAATGCAATGAACTAAAGAAGGCAGAAGAGAAATTAAAATGGCTGGAGGAACAGTGCGAGGATATCAATAAATACTATAGTGAATACAGAATAAGAACTATATAAGATGATCAGAAACATCAACTAGAAACAGAGTCCAAAACAGAGAACTATAAAAAATGAAAGTGGTGAATTGATGAACACAGAAGAAATAGGATAGAGATGGACCAGATACTGCTGAGAGTTATAATATAAAACGGAGATGAAGTCCAAAAGAAGTTATTTGATGCATTGAGAAAAATATCACCAGGCACAGAACATTCTGAGGAATGGGATAGTAAAGGCAGTAAAACATTTTAAAAACTATAAAAGCCTTGGGTACGACGATATCATTAGAAAGATGTTGAATCATGGTGGCCAGGTGATCATCGATGAACTGTACCGGTCGTATAACATAGCATGGGACGAAGGCAAAACACCAAAAGAATGGACAAGATACTCATTCATAAAAAAGGAGGTAAAATGGACTGCAAAAACTACAGAACAATTGCTCTAATGAGTCATGTGAGAAAAGCGCTATTAAGAAAGAAGAAGAAAACTTATAGAAGAAATCTGGAAGATCAGCAAGCAGGATTTAGAATAGACAAAAGTACTGTGCATCAAATATTAATGTTAAGATTAGTTGTAGAGAAAGCTTAACGCAAAAATAATGCTTATACTTGTTAACTTTCAGAAAGCATTCGACAGTATAGATCAGAAAGTGGCATGGGCTGTACTCGAATCTTATGGGAATGGACAGGAACCTGATATCGTAGAACATAAATGATAATGCAGAGGCTGCTGTGAGAAACTGTGGAAATAGGAAGATGGTTAAGGACAACAAGACAAGTAAAACCAATATCCCTAAGCATCTTTATCACGTTTTTAGAAAGAATAATGGATGTCATAAAACATGAGGGGAATTTCAATTCAGGGTAATAAAAATTGACTGTAAATAATTTAGTTATTATTGAAGATGAACTAAAAAGAACAGTGCTGATGTTAAGTGAAAAAGGAAAGATGGATTGATAACGAACAATGATTAAAATCATGATATCCGGAGAGAAGATGACGAAAAAGCAAATAAAGGTCAGAGGACAAGAGCTAGAGAAGGTGAAGAACTTCACATACCTAGGGAGAAAATGACGCACGATTTAGAATGTTAAAAAGACAGGACAGCGAAGTACAAAAGCGAAAGTAAACCTACAAGTAATAGACAAGATATGGAAAAGTAAATCTATAAAATAATTTATAGCCTTTCTATAAAAGCTGAAATTGGTTTAAACGAACATATCTGTGCATGAGGACAGTCAAGGCGAGTGGGAGGTAGATGGTGTAGAAAGAGTTTGCAAGATTTGAGTCACCTGGCAACGGACACAGAGAAATGGCAAAGAATGGTAAAACAAGCAGATACAAACGGGCATTGGACTCATGGGTAATGATGATGATGAAGTCGTCGTAGCTTAACTGGAGGAACGATGGAGTATTACATCCTTCGATTAGAAAAGACCTGATTCTTGTGACGAGATGTGGACTTTTTCAACTGAAGGTGAGTTAACCGATCCCATACAGAGGTAGCAAGATTTTTTCTTTCAGAAACTCGGGCTTTTTTTTATCATCTCACATACAGGTAATCGGCCAATAATCTTAAGACAAAAATTACCGGTGGGCGGAAGGAGAATTAAGTAGTGTAGACGGTATATTATATGGAGTGGCGTCCCTCCCACAATAAGCCTTTGGAAGTGTCACATAATAATTACACCTACTGTCTTCCTGTGGAAAATGTGCGAATATAAAACTTGCAAAATTTGATCTCCGTCGCAAGATTAAAATTCAGGTCTTAGCTAAGAAGCGTACTTGTTTGCAGAAAGATAAATTTTTTGAAAAGCTCTCTTAAACTGCTTATTTAAAATGCACTGACCTGCGAACATAAAACTAATGCATGTGTGTACACACATACATGCATTAGTTTGTGTTTGTTAAAAATTTGTTAAATTTGTTAAAAATTCAATTACACTGATTTCCATAAATTAAGGAACGAAGAAAAATCGCAAACCAAAAACTTATGAATTTTTATGCAATTCTGTGAAAAGCAGTATAATATGAGATGGAAAAGAAACACCCACAGAAATTGTAAATGAATAATTTAATTCAGTAACAAATGGCTACATGAGACCAATTGTCAAAGTACCTCAAATACAGCGCTCAGAACGATTTTTCACGCTGCTTATAATGGTGTCCATAAACACAGTTGGTAACAACAGCGAGCATTCCAGATATTCTCGATAGGATTAAATTCAGGAGACCTGGCTGACCAGTCCATATGTACGATAGCCTTTTCTTGAACATATGGGTCCACGAGCTTCGATCCATTAGGCCGAGCATTATCGTCGTGTAGCACATACAGGTCGGTGCGTTCACCCAACGAGATCGCTCCCAAAACTTCGACCATGAGTGTCCCTTTCACGACATTAACCCTCCAATAACCGTGAAAGGACCACTTATGGTTGAGATAGTGTGATGGTTTGGGTGGGCATCTCGTTGAGTGAATGCACCAGCCTTCCACCAGGAAGCATATGCATGCTGCGCCTCAGAGATTAAGTCTGGACCCCTATGTTCATTTGTATTTTGGGTGAGATAGGGAAGACATTTATCCTACAAGACGACGATCATGCTCGTTCTCATCGAACGAACCATATCTCTGACAATGTCCTGATAAATAAAATAATTTGGAGGAAAAATGCTGACAGGAAACTAGTAATGATGGGAACTTAATATAATACTATTATAGTATTGTCTACACCTTTCAGCAGGAATTTAGTTATATTATTAAGCGGTCTGTTTGTTTATAAAGATTAGGCCAAGCAACTAAAGCGGGTACATTGTCCAAATTGAGTGTTCTCTGACGTCTTTTCATACTATGATAAAACTGCCATCTTAATAGGAGAGCAGCTAACTGACTTGAGTTTCTTGTAAGTTTCTTCTGTACTAAGATGAATGTAACCCGGGTCTTTCTAAAATGATTGTCTTTACCGACTTATCTAGGATACTTTATTAACTAACATATTACAAAAAAAACGGAACATTAAAACAAAGCGATTTACACATCACGGTTGATCAATAAAAACTTCGCGAGGGGCTCTTATGCTTTCATCAAACGAAAGGTTTAAAAAGGCACTCCCTCAGTGTGTACTGGAAAAAGAAAATTCAATAGACCTTACTATAATATCAGATTTGCTGAAAGTAGTGCTGTAACCGTGCCATCAATTATATATTGATTTTAAGGCGCAAAATTCTATGTTACCAAAAGTGTACCAGTTACGTTCGGGTTCAGGAAACATTTTTGCGATGCTCAAGACCTTTGCACATTACTAAGCGATCAATTTCTTCAGCAGCTTCTTTCAGACACAGAGTGCTACATTTTTAGA
Organism: Typopeltis vanoorti; assembly: GCF_054136105.1. NCBI lineage: Eukaryota > Metazoa > Arthropoda > Arachnida > Uropygi > Thelyphonidae > Typopeltis > Typopeltis vanoorti. Next base: position 86,301,167 of record NC_143561.1, on the reverse strand, counting down.
GCGGATTTAAAAATCGGTAACCAAGTGCAAACGGATTGTTAATTAATCTCTTTCATATATGTTACACATTGCTTCGGGCTGTATGCTTTACCACAAATGATCCCCTATCCTGTGCTTTCTATTTGAATGATTCAGCCTTTCTACAAAAGTAATTTCTGAAGTAAATCTCTTCAAAGTTCAGTATATAAAAGAAATTGATTTCGCTATATAAATGATAATATAAAATTAGTAACTGACTATTCTGTCTGTATGCTTGATTTTCTGTAGGTATGGAAGCCAATTTCAATCTAACAAAATGACACGTAAAAATAAAATTGTGAACTTCAGACAATTAAAAATAAGTTCTCTTGCTTGTCTAATATTTATACGTCTTCTTTAACAAAAGATGCTAGACGACTGTAACGAGCTATATTTAAATATAAAATACACACTGGCTCCCAAATTTACGTTTCATGTCAAATTTCTGGCCGAATCCCTCTTAAGCAATGAGACGAAAAGCAAATTATTACTTCTTGTTAACAGTGCCAATTGTCAGATAACGTAGATATTTGACACAGCAGTCATTCTATGTCAGATAACATAGAATGACTGCTGTGTCAAACGCTACAATCGTTTAAATTGTAGTGTATGAAACAATACAAACACTCAAATAATTCAATTCGTTTGTGTTTTCCGTTTAGTTGAGAAAAGAAATTTTATACTTCGTCTAACGATAATCTTCATCTGCTAAACATGAAAGCTTTTTATCTCAATCTTTCTTCGCAAATAAAAAAAAAAAAAAATCACCTCTCACTTTATATCTTGATACTTTGGTAGGAGGAAAGAAAGAAATATCTAAAGAAATGTATGTCATGCTGAAATTAGAAAGACGTACATCGAAACAGATAAGCTAATTCTTAAAAACTGCAGTGCCGAGAGTTTGTGCGCTCTAAAGTAACTTCATCTAAAAAACCTATAAGCCAAGAAAATGGGCAGAGGGATGATTCTTCCTTAGTGGCGAAAATCAATTTGAAAGTTAAGGGACACTAGAAGTATCTAACAACAGCAGGCAACGAAACTGAACCAAACGAAAATTAAAAGGCCACCAATTCAACTGTAGTACTCTAATACTATAAAATTCGTCAATGAAGAACCTGAATCCACTGGGATATTAACAGAATGAGATACGAAATAGGTAAGAAATCATATAGAGAAATATTGCGAAGTGGCTAAGTTTATGAATGTTCCATTCAGAAAAGGTTACATGCTGGACAACAAAGCAGGAAATTATGAATAACTGAGGAGTATACGGAGTTCAGTGGAATGGTATCGGTTGCTGGATGGGAAGAATATCGACAGTGCATGTGAAGCATTTTGAAAATACTTAAATGATGAAATATCAGAATGTGAACCCGAGAGTTCAAAGAATAAATAGGACAGGAGTCAAACGAATGTGTAATCTTATCAAGCAAGAGATTCGTAAGAAGAGGATGATGTGGACGGATACCGTGTGCATAAGGATGATATCCGTTATGAAAATTATAAGCAGTCAACTTGATACTTTGGTAGGAGGAAAGAAAGAATGCTTATAATTACGGAAAGCTAAGTCTGAGTATGAAAAGGAACTGGTTCTGCAAGTTAAAGATAACCGCAAAGAATTCCATCGATATGCTTCAAGTAAAAGAATGAACGAATATGAAAGAATAACTACTTAATTGGGATGGTGCGAGGGTGATGGATGCAGAAGAGGTTGTTCAGCTAATGAGTGCCCATTTTGTTCAAAGCTATCAACCTGGTGTATGAATGGAATGGAAGGAATGTATGGTAGTTCCATTCCGCAAGGGTGGAGCAAAGACCGACGTATTCAACTATCGACCAATCAGTATCTCAGGAGTGGTGGTGAAGATTTTGGAAAAGTTGGTCAGGGCTCATTCAGATATGGGTTGACAGAGAATCTATTTGTAACGTATAGTGGATTTACTAAGGAAAGGTCATGTTTTAGCAACTTGCTCACATTCTATAACATTGTTACCAGTGACCTACAAGGAGAATGGATACATCATGATACGTTTTTATTTTGCTAAGGCAGAATACAGCATGGAATATTATTGTATAAATTACAGAATATGGGTTTTGATTATAAAATATTAGCGTGGATAAGAGGATGGCTTACTGGCATAATCAAAACGCGGTATACGAGGGATCTAAGTCTGTAAGATTCAAGGTAATTAGTGGTGTACTACAAGGATGATCAGTCCTTGGTCTACTGTTATTCAATCTGTACATTAATAACACTGGGAAGGATTTGACCGGAGACATACAGCTATTTGATGATGATGATGCAAAGATAAGTCGCGTAATTAGGAATGCGGCTGATATGCAGTACTTGCAGAATGTTTTGAATAGGCTGGAACTGTGGGCATTGGAAAATGGATGTCAGTTCAACGTCAAGTATTCTGGCCTGATTAGATATCCAATGTCGTATTGTATTGTAGAATTATGCTAGAAGAAATATACCAGGCTAGGGATTTTGTTGTGTTAGTAGAGAGGAAGTTGTTCAGGAGACATAGCAAAGATTGCAAATACAGCTCAAAAGATAATTGCAGTGCTGAAACGAACTTTCAAATGTAAAGATAAGTATGTCATTTTGCCTCTTTACAAAGCCTTGAGAGACCTTATTTGGACTATTGTGGGCAGGTCTCTGTTGTGATTCTGATAGTGGAGAGAGTGTAAAGAAAAGCGTTAAAAATTATATCCGGATTGTGGAATACTGATTATGAAGACAGACTGAGAATTTGTACACTGCAGCCACTCCTCTTTGCTAGTGTCTACTAGAAAAGAGGAGAAAAAGGGATGGTATGTTGAGACTTCTAAACTTGTGAAAGAGTTATACAGGATTTCAGTTGGATTTCTTTTATTTTGTGGAAGATGGGGCAAGGACAAGAGGGCATTCTTGGAAGCTGAGAATGAACACCGCTAAGAATGGATGAGGGCTAGAGATTTTTCTCAGTGGTGGGTGATTGGATGTTGCGAGTACAGATAGTGTGAATGAATTCAAGAACAAGTATGATAGCTGGTGCATGTAGTATGTGGCCTCCCTTGATGAGTCCACAACTCCTTGGACGTCTCTCTCAATAAGTATGCCTCTTGAAAAGAGAGAAGACCGCCTAATAATAGGAAACGAAACTGGCTTTATGGTATAAAAATAAATGACAAAACACTGATACAAAAGAATCCCAAAATTCCAATGGGATGCATTTCAGATGTTTTAATAGGACTGCAGTGTTACGAGAAACTTTCTTGGCAAACCAAGTCGTTAGGAAAGTTTCCATTCGCTGTATGTCTTCATATGCAACCAATATAGACACAAGAAATCACTAATTCAGGATATTTCACTTGGCCAATCGTCTGTCATTTATCTTAAATTACGCATCGGATGCTAATTAATATCTAGACGTTAAAGGATATTCAAGAAACTGACGTATCAAAAACTCGGGTTGTTAATATCACGAAATAGGCAAAGGCCAGTATAATTTTCTGCAATTCGTAGACACACTGACTTTAATAGGTCTCAGCCTTTGTCGCCATCTTTACAACTCGCATAATATCATAATATGTATGCTATTTTCATTCATTCAAGTTTCGGAATCCGAAGAATGGGGAAAGAAGGAACACGATAGTCAAACTGTTTTGATAATATTGTCGAATGGATACGCTATGGCATTGCGTAATGACTGGATATTCAGAAATGAATGACTCCTTTTGTAAGTTTAAAAAAAAAAAAATCGATTTTATTCTCGTTTAACGAATTTATGAGCCGCCACGCATGAATGCAGAACTGTTAAGGCTGATTTATTGTTGTGTCTATCTTCCATCATGTTGGCACAATTGTTACGCGTTCTATATTTTTTTATGGGATGAAAAGAGTCACCCCCCCCCCCGGCGTAGTAAATGTTCTGGAATTTCAATTCCTAGATTTAGTTTTTACAGCTTAGTTAAGACGATTAAGTGCATTTTAAATAGGGGGTTCACTCGTTACACACCAAAGCAGTTTTAATGGGAACGAGGAGAAACGTGAATAGCAAAACGTCATTGATTCAATGGACAAATGCGCATTGGGTAGTAGTGTTATCAGTATTACAATTGTTAATTACTCAGGAAAGATGTTTCTGTCGCTGAGTGTTTTCGCCAAGGGTTCCTTGCAATTCGATTCAAGTAAAATGTACTTTGTCTGCAAAAAAAAAAAAAGAAGAAAAAACACGCAGTTTTCATTTTTAAAATACGGTAATTAAATTCAGTACTAAAATTTTTATGAATTTGCTTCATATGCCTTTTTAAAAAAAGGTATGATATTCTACAAAGCATTTTTTTTTTAAGAAGAAAGGAATATCAATACATTCGTTTAAACCGAAGCACTAATACATACAAACTTTCGTGTGAAATTGATTGAATTTGTTGAATAAATAAATTGAAAAAAATAAAAATTGGGAGAGGTTAACACATAACGGAACTTCTGAGTATTGTGCAACTTAAGTTTTATTACGTAACGAATTTTAAAATACGCATCCTTTCAAACAAGCTGGCTTGGCAACAACACTATTGTGTACTAATAATTAAATGCATGTCAGTTACTAACGATTTCTCTTTTCTTTCATTCTATCTTGCTTTCTACTGTATAACTGCAAATATAGTTCGAGAGTAGCATTCTGCTGAAAAGAACTCGCTTCTAAAGAAAAATCATGCTATTCAGAAGTGATTTTTTTTATTATGGTCTTCAAAAACCTTCAGAAACTATTTTATTCTATTTTGTTGTTCGTATTTTACTGCAAGTTAAATTATGCAGCCATGACTGTACCATAAGTAGCAATTTCTTTTCTCTTTATTTTCATATTAGAGATAAATGCCACCATCCTAGTTGCTAAATGGGAATATAAAGGCCAAATTTTTAAGAGACTGACAACTGAGAAAGAAGTTCGAAGAACGATATCATGTTCAATTCATACGAAAATGTAATACTAAAAAGGCGTAGACTTCTAAAATATCTTAGTCATGTTTGTCCTTTCTCGTAGCATATGTAAGAATGAATTGCTGACAAAAATCATAAAACAGAACTGCAGTTTTGTAATATTCTTCTAAAAGAAAAGTTCGATAGACGTCTTCTGTAAATTGGCGATTTGTTAACGTATGAATTCATAGTTCTACGATGCATGTAGAAATTGTAGGATGAAAAATAAATTGCAGTTTGAAGACACTTATTTATACCAAGAAAGACTAAAATTAGTCATTCGCTATATCATGAAAATTGTTTTAAAATAACAAGTAGAGCAATTTGAAAAATAAAATAAATTTTTTTTTTATTAAGAACGAAAATAAGTAGACGCTTAAGTACTTTAATCATGCCATTAATCCGGCATGATTAAAGATAACTCTTGGAAATTAAGTCGGAACGTGACGGCAAACTATAATACTACTTTTAAACGGTATAACCTCTTAATCTTGGTTTCGGTTAAGAAAAATAAGAAATTTATTTTTCTTAAGACGAGTCTTAAGAAAAATAAATTACTTATCTTCAGAAAATGGACATCACATTTAAGCAATTCTTACAATGCGGGGAAAAAACTTCGTTTGAATAAGAATTAACTTGCAGAAAACCATTAATTATGGTGCGATACATCAGATTTAGACCTTCCAATTAGCGTCTGTTGATTTAATAAGGCGCATATTGGGAATTAAAAGAGTTCATTATCTTAATAATTGACTACATTCATGTTTATCTTGCCTCTCAAGAGTCAACAGAATTTATAAACGATTGCTACTGCTTAACAAAAACGTTAAGTAACAATAACTTAGAGATTACTCCCGTAATCTCAGAATAGATTTTTTTTTTTTTTTTTTTTTTTTTTTTTTTTTTTTTTTTAAGTAGCATAAACAATGTTTTGTCAACTGAAAATCAAAATGAACAGAACAATCGGAACTACTTCTAGATACCTTAAGATTCTGGGACATCTGGAACTCCTTGTGCCCATGGAGAAAATATTATCACTGACATAAGTGATCAAGTCAGCAAATCACCGCAATTACCGAGTTGCACCTAGGAGGAATACAGCGGTGTTCCACGTCGCCTAATGATACCTGATGGAGCTGACTAACAAATATTTGATTTGATGACAACACAGTCCGCTAATTGAACTACGTTTCCATTTATCAAGAAAGCAAACAAGGAGTATGAAACTTATTTGGCAAGGGACAGTTGAAAGGAAACGGGTATATTTAACTATTTTAAAGCGATAATCATAGAATTAATATTGCAAGTTTGGATGTGTAATAGACAAATGACATTTACAGACAGGCAGCAGCCTACGGCAAAAAAAAGCGAAAGAAATCAAACCAAATCCAAAGAAATTTAACATTTCTTTTGAACAAGATATACGTTTAAAATAAGTTTCATTTAAATCTTAAATTTTACTGAATTACGTATAAGTAATGCATTGGTGGATACATAAATTAGAATAGGGCATCAGTTTAATTATAAACTGAAGGAAAATTTCTCAAACGTTCCAAGTTTTTATTTTTAGAGTCAAATGCAATCGTCTCAAACATATTGTAAACCTTTTGTTCTAAGAAAGGGCTATGGCAGCTTATTCTCGGACTAGAGCAGCTCTAGCAAGTCTTACATTCACCTAATATTGATCGTTAAGAAGTAATGTTAACCTAAGAGATGCCGCTAACTCTTATGTTACGGTGTGCTACTAGGAGTAGAAACCTACGGTTCGCTGCCCTTTGAGTGTACTTCAGCCTTCGCTGACGATCTCCTCATTCCATATTTAGCTTGAATTATTTGTTTCTCTATTCCATGCACACACAAGAAGTTCCACTTTTTAATAGTGATTCGATGATTATTTACGCTTCAGAAAGGCAAAAGTAATATTTAGAATAAGAGCTTGAATGAATATAAAGCGATAGTTTTAACGAAATTATTTGGCGGTAGCCGAGATGGTAGGCAATTGTGAGGAGTCGGGAATGACTTTTGTAAGCGATACTTGTTGCAGATGAGTTCTGAAGATCTCGCCATTTTATGCTAGTGCTTTTATCCAAAAAATTCGGAGTTTTGCAGAAGTGCCGACCAGGCTACAACTGTATGGTAAGCGTTTTTTTTTTTTTTTTTTTTTTTTCAGCTTCTGACACTTCACATTGATATGCACATGGAAGAACAAACAGATGATACGATATTTGAGGAAGTACATCGTGAATTCATCAGACTAAGCGAGCTGCTTAATAACAACTGGCCGGGAAAGGTGAAACTTTATGATACGCTCCCCCCGCAAGCGTTACAGGCGATGACGCCGCTAAAATGAAGGAACAGTTGGAATTGGTGATCTCCACTCCCTCAGATTTTGAAGAGGTCCGCGCCGCACGGAAGAAGCGCAAAACAACCGTAGAACCACCCAAAGATAAAGAAATGGAACAAGATGGTCCTGTTTCGGACTCCCTGCTTCCACCATAGAAAAGGTGCCTCCGATCATACTAAGAGAAAAACACCGATGGTCAGCTCTAAGATCTATGTCCAGTTTACAAAGGCAAAAATGTGGATGAGAGTATCAAGATACAATCCGCCAAGGTGACCGATTATAGAAAAATAACAAAGGAAATGGACGTCTGAGGTATTCAGTACCATACCTTCTCAGTCAGTTCAAAAAAAAAAAAAAATTTAAAGTGGCCCTCCATGGCGTCTGTGAAGACATTAATCCAGAAGAGACAGCTGCTGATCTTAATTTACAGGATCTGCATCCTATTAAAGTCAGCAGAACGTATAGCTCTGACAAGACTCCCATGTCGTTAGTGCTTGTAGAGATCCATAACATATACAAAAATATTTACAACTTAAAATCAATCTGCGGGCTCATCATCACATCAGAGCCACTCCGGAAAAAGGCATCTTCTGGGCAATGCAACAGGTGCCAAAAGTTTGGCCACGCCCAGAAACTGTGTGAAGCGGAGTTTAAATGTCTGAAATGTGGGGATAGCTACCCAACCAATATCTGTACAAAGCCAAAAACCACCTCGGCTAAATGTGCCGACTGCGGTGGCCCTCATCCAGCTGAATACATTCATATAAGGGATGTACTCAGCACCCGAATAACAGACAGTTGGAGATAGCTAAACAGTCCTCCTCTAGTACAAGAATACCAGAGGGCCCTTGCACCACAGCCGGAGGCCTTCAAACATAAACAAGAAGCTATGCGGATGTTGCCCGTACAAACAAGTCAACGCCAGAACAGAATCAGCCAACAGCACTACAAACATGACAGCTGTTATTACGGCCTCTCTAGCAAACATGCTACAAGACTTCAGCCTGTCGAACCCTTCACTAAAAGATTCCTACGAGAAACACAAGCCATCCTCACAGCACTTATAGATGAATAGAAACAAACTAATTCCAGTCTCTCTTCAGATAGTTGCATGGAATGCAAATGGCCTCAAAAACAAAATCTTAGAGCCCAGGATTTTACCCATAGATATCAGCCAGATATTATTCTAATAAGCGTGACACATCTAATACCCTCGAACAGCCCTAAAATAAGGGATTATCTCCTATACAGAACCGACATGTTAAACTATAGAGGGGGGCGGCACTGCCATCTTCGTTAAAAATTATATCAAATACCATTCTGTAAACAACCCTCCAACCACTAACCTTGAGGTCACAGGTGTGGAAGTATTCACTAGCTCGGCTGGCTGACAGAAAATCTACTCAGCTTACAACCCACCCTTAAAAACTCTACTGCATTCTGATCTAAATGCCATCTTAGGCGTTAGAGAGTCCATCATTATTGCCGGAGACAAACTACAAGCACCCTGCCTGGAATTGTAGAACCAACAACAAGAATGGCTGCATCCTTTCCAACTACATAAGATCAAACTATGCTGTTGTGGCAGGCCCACCGAACCAACTCATCTTAGTACGTTTGGCACTGCTGACATCCTGAATCAGTATCGTCGACAGGGTGTAGTATACAGGCAGCCTGCCTCACGGCGCGGCTTAATAAGGGCGCTCGTTCAGCCATATTGCAGTAGGCGCCGTCGCTAATAATTCCTGTTAGCGTAGCAAGTGCAGAAAGAAGTTTTTCCAAGCTTAAACTGATTAAAAATTATTTGCGAACAGCAATGACCGAAAAAATATTGGTTGGTCTAGCAACGCAACTATATCGACATAGCTTATAATTTAAATTTAGAAGAGCTTATAAACAGTATTATTATGCGATATCCCCGTAGAGAAAACATGCAATTAATATTATTATGTAGTCGTTTTGCATTAATGTTTCTCTTGTAATAAAAACAGAATAGCAATTGGAGATTTTCGTATTTTTTGTCCTGTAATCCATTATAATCTTATAATTTGTCTTATAATCCATGAGGGTCTATATTTAATTGCTTGCCTCAGGGCACGATCTAATCCGGCGACGGCCCTGTCCTGGATATAACTATCCTGCAAGATATTAAACTTCAGTACAGCCTACAATCATTGAACGAGTTGTCATCTGATCGTAACCCAATTCTACTACAGCTGGGGAAAACAAGAATACCTGTCTCCTCCCTCTCACGCACTTATATCATGGAAAGATTGTCAAAAGTATTTCGGGATTACATTGAACCTGTTCCTCATATAAGTTCAAAAGAAGATGTTGAAACCGCAGTCACAAGCCTCACCCAACAAATTAACTACGCTATAAATGGCAGCCACCTCCTACAAATCTGTCCCCAAGCCTGGTCGTCTGCCGCCCGAAGCCATTATGAACTTGATCAGAGGAAAAAACAGAGCAAGGAAAAGATTTCACAACACTCGCGCGCCACAAGACAAAACGGTTCTTAACAGACTAAATGGGGCAGTGAGAGATGCATTCAAAGCTTACAAAGACCAACTATGGGAAGAAAATTTAGCTTCTATCTCACCTACTGATCACTATCTGGGGACTACTGAGGAATATCAGAAACAAAGGCAGATTCCCCCCCCCCCCCATACTTTCTGATCAGGGCCTTGTTCACACAGACGTAGAAAAGACAAACCACAGCAAAAAATTTAGAAGAGTAGTGCAAACCTTCTTATGAAAACTTAGACTTCAATAACTTGTATAAAATTCACAGACAGGTCAGACACCCATTAAAACTTCCTGATACCGGTGCTGACCGTATTGCACCCACATCACCTGCTGAAATATATATTATAAAAAATTTAAAGAACAAAAAAACTCCTGTTCAGATGGCATCACAAATAGGGTGATCAAGCTGCTGCCCCAAAAAGCTGTAGTGCACCTGACCATAATAAATGCAATCATAAGGTTTCACTATTTTCCTCCCACCTGGAAACAGGCTGATGTAATCCCAATTCATAAGCCAGGCAAGGACCCGCACCTGTCTCACAATTATCGTCCTATCAGTCTCATCTCCAACTTGGGTAAGATTGCAGAGAAGGTCACCCTCTCACGACTTCAAGCTTCAGTAAATGAACTAAACATCCTAAAGAGCAATTCGGTTTTCGGCAACATCATAGTACTAACCAGCAAATCCACAGAATAGTTGAATACATACCATCAGCTACAACTGGCGTCAATACACTGGAGCTGTTTTTCTTGATCTATCCAAAGCATTTGACAAAACATGGCATTTCGGATTGCTACATAAACTTATCTCAGCCGGTATCTCACTGAAAATGGCACATCTAGTTAGATCATATCTATAGAATAGAAGTATGCAACTCAAGATCAATGGTACTACCTCATCCCAGCGTCATATCTTGGCCGGAGTACCGCAGCGATTCCTGCTGGCTCCATTGCTATTCCCTATATACATGTCAGACATTCCACATAACCCAATGTCATCCATCATGGCCCTATATGCGGATGATATAGCATTATTAGCCAGATCTCTCCGGCCACACCTCATTGCTAAAAAGCTTCAAGAAAACCTAAAGTTAGAGAAATAGTTCTCCAAATGGAGACTACAAGTGAATCCCCAAAAGAGCTCAGCCTTTCTCTTCACAAAAAGATAGATATCTCCTGCAGGAGACGTCTTACTATTCAATACTAAAATTCCCTGGCGGACAGAAACAAAATACCTTGGTGCTCGACAAAAAATTAACTTTTAACCAATACATCAAAACTACGTGTGCAAAGGCATCTAAAGCCATCGCCTAGATCTACCCCTAATTAATAGGAACAGAATCCCCTAATTAATAGAATCAGAATTAAATTGCCTTTATACCAGCTGACGATTCGCCCCATAGTCACATATGCTTCACCAGCCTGGAGCCATACTTCCAATACTAACATTCTCAAACTACAACGTGTACAAAACAAGTGCTTACGAATGATTCTAAACTCCTCATGGTTCATCAGAAACAAATCAACTTCATTGAGATACAAATATTCCTTATGTCTTCTCTTTCCTACAACCCTTAGCAACAAAGTTTTTCCTAAAAACGTCCATACATCAAAACGATCAAGTTCAGCAAGCTGTAGCCTACGAGGCAACGGATATATTCAAACATAAAAGACCAAAAGCCATTTTAACTTCGTGTAGCGATGCATAATCTCCATACCCATTCAGGGCGAGCAAACTGCTCATAAAATTTTACCCTCACTGTAGCCGTAACAGAGAGCGGGAAATATGAAAAGCATTTTGCTTCACCCCTAAAATCATTAATGTCAATAGTCAATTCTTTGGTTATCCAAATTATGTTCAAGGCTCAAAAAGATAAACTTGTTTGCTTATCGTATGCATACCTGCACGTATAACAACGCTATTCTAGCATTGGCGCCTGCTTAATATGTAAAATGCATTGCGGAGTACTTTGAGTAACGGGAACTACAATTGAATTAACTGCACAAATAAATAGGAAATATTAATATTCAGGCACGGATACTAAACTATTAGCAATTGTGATTTCAGGTCATGCTTTGTCATAACTTAATGATACAAGAGGCAGATACGAATATCGGAAAAGGAGGAAGAAACTCATATTACAAGAAATAAACTGAGTAACAATTATCCGAAATTTCTATAAAACAATGATAACATTGCAAATATATCAATATGAGGAATTATTCTTGATGAGAGCGACTTAGGAAGCCATTTGAGATATTACTTAAATGTGAAGGGGGAAAAAAATGTACTGCCTTTATGTCCCAATTAAAGGGAGAAGATCTAGGGAAAAGAAGATTTGAATACCATGACTTCGAGTGTTAAAAAAAAAAATAAAAATAAGTTACAAGCTTGAAGAGGATAATACCTTTGATATCTTACAAACTTCAGTGATACATTGCAGAATATACATCACTTCCTCTGCTATGTTTAAGTAATATTTAATACGAATTAAATGTACAAAATGAAGTGTATACTACAGGATACACAGAACTTCAACAAAATTATAAGTAGGAAGGAAATGTTTTAGTTAAGCAGCTGAAAAACAGTCACATGATACATTTTCTCCTGCAGATTACACACTGAAAATAGTATGGTTGGTACGATTCTTTCACACTTAAATGTAAACTATTACATAAACCGAACGCTATGTTTGGATCCAAATATATCTTTGGTTAGAACGTCTAAAGCGACTGGTGAGGTGTGTGACGAAGACAAGATGGCCTAATGCATAGACGGACAATATTCTACAAGTGCTGTGCATAAGAAAAAGGCAATTAATATATCTTCCAACAACTTAAAATAGTTAGTTCGGGGATGTGTTAGAAGGTTACTTAAGTTATCGATAAAAGATCAGGACAGGAAGAGTTAAATCCCGATTACTCAAACGAAAGGTATGTGTGTGTGGGGGGGGGGGGAATAATGACTGTTAGCGGAAGAAATTGTTCGGAGTAACTTAGTATGCATAAACAAATTGATGAAATGAGTGGAAGGAGGGTAATTATTATGGGGGATTTCAACTATGATAAATTTGACTGGAAGGAGGAGAGGACACATGTGAGGAATTGGATTTTATTCAGTTACTAAGGGATAACTATCTGAGACAGCATGTAATAGAAAATATTAGGGGTTTGAGAGTGCTTGACCCGGCAATAGCATCTGAGAATTTGACTGTAATGAATATGACCATGTTGCCACCTATTGGTGAGAATGATCATAAGGTCTTGACCTGGGAGGTGGCTAAAGGTGCGGAATTTTCGATTAAGACAGGGTATATGTGAAATTACCGTGCTGGCAAGTATGACATGCTTAGGAGATTGCTTGATTCAGTGCCATAGCATGTAAAACTGCAAGGGCTGGATGTCGACAGAGCATGGGAAGTGGTCAAGGAGCATTTCAGGAGGTTATGGCTGATTGTATACCTAGGGTCCGAACAGTAAAACAAGTAGGGATTAAATGGATGAATAACACCATTAAGCTTGAGCTGCAAAAAAAAAAAAGAAACAACTGTTTTGTTTTTTTAAGAGAAAGGTGACCTGCAGGCACACGAATATAAAGTGCAGGTCAGAAGGGTAACGAGCGTGGTAAGAAAAGCAAAAGCGAATTATGAAAGGAAACTAGCTATGCAAGCTAAAGAGAATCCCAAACAGTTCTTTCAATATGCTGCAAGTAAAAGAAATACTGTACACGGCAGAATGATTTTAAGGAATGCCGATGGCGAGGAGGTCACTGAATCAATCGATATAGTGGAATTACTGAGTGAGCACTTAGAAAGCGTATATCACCCAGGTGGTGACATTGAAAGAACGAAGGAACCATTAGTTTGTACGGGAATTGTGGTGAAGGAAGTGGAAGTGAATAGTCTATTACAGAACCTTGATGTGAATACATCTGCGGGATTGGATGGTATACCGGCACGGGTCTTACGTGAAGCGGCCAAAGAATTATCAGTGACCTTGACCATGTTGTTTAATCTGAGTCTTGGGTCTGGTTTAGTCCCGAAGGGGTGGAAAGAGGGGAAAATAATTCCACTGCATAAAGGAGGATCCCAGACAACCGTTGCAAATTACCGACTGATCAACATATCAGGAGTCGTTATCAAGGTTTTGGAGAAAATAGTCAAGGGAAAAATACAGGAATGGATTGATGAAAATGAGATATGGGGGAACAGCATGGCTTTGTGAAGGGTAAAGTTTGAGGAAGCTGATGAAGCCTCAAACTTTGTGAAGTTTGAGGCTTCATCAGTGAGTAGCTAGACCAAATTAATACCAAAGGGTATAGCGAAAAGAACTTGTATACGCTGCTATACGAGTTGTCCAAAAGGTGCACCCATTAAGTTACTTAAATATAAAGAGCCAACAGGTCTCATTTCGGTGATATAAACATTATTTAAATTAAGGGGAAACCGGTTTTTCAATAAAGGCTGAAACCAGTCTGGGTAGTGACCTCTCACCATAATGTAATAACAGCATATATTTCCTAGGAAATGTGTTTTTACATTATGGAAAATACCAAGAATAGCGATCAAAACTTTACCACCCTTGCTGCAAGTTGCCCGAGTTTGTACTACGTACTAGGACTACTTGCATTAGCTCACGCTAGTAATCGCCGATACTTTTATAGTTTATTATACTTCGGCATGAAACTCTCTGATTCCAATCTTTGAGTTTCTTATTCGGTTTTAAAACAATGTGGGATTTAATAACTCCTTAATTTAAATAATGTTATATCGCCGAAATGAAGCATATTGGCTTTTTATATTTAAGCAGAGACATTTATTTTGTAGTTCGGTGAATTACCAGAATGTTAGAATTTTGGGAAAACGATTTAGTTCCATACATTTTATTCAGCCGGAGAAAAGAATGTCAGAATGAGGGAGACAGTCGCCCAACTGTATTTTTAACTAATCGCAACCACGGCATCTATTTCGTTCGTCTGGTCGGCCGTAAATTTTTAGCAATCTTTTGTCTCAAGCTTAGTTCGCATAGCGTACGATATCCGACGGTCCGAAATGTTTCTCACTGGTCGACATGTTTTTGAATATGAACGCGACACGATAGTTATCGTTGGATATCGCACGCATTGCGAACTAAGCTTCACGTGTCAGGCGCTAAATTGTGTTTATATCGCTACAGGGTATGTGATATAACCTAGCTTTGAACTGTTCATTTCGTATTCTTGCATTCTCGTATTAATTGTGAATATTGTATTTTTTAAATTAATAAAAGTTATACCGTTTGTTACAAAATGCCCAAAAGAAAGTAATGTCAATGAAAAATTTAAGGATCTTTTTCCTTTCATTTTCATAACAAAAAGCAGTGATTGTGATGATAGCTTTATGATGATAAGGATTAAGAGAAATTTATTTCTCTTCACCCTTAATTCTACAAAATTTATTGTGTCCCGGTTTGTTGTTTTCAAAAAATGGGATCCATATATATAATGCTGTATATGTTTAGAAGTGACTAGAGAATGTTATTGTTAATCTTCTAGGGTGGTGGAACCTGAATAAAGAAGCAACAACGGATTATTATTATTTTTTTTTTTTTTGAAAACGAAACACAGAGTTCACGAAACCCACTGCTCTCCGATAACAGACCCATGTGACCTACGAAAGTCACGTGGCTTGAGTCGCATCCGGTGACAGTGATCGCGTGACACTACTAGGCATACCAAACACAATGCTGATAAAATTTCAAGTGGGGGGGGGGGGGGGTGAAAACATCACAACACATAAAACAAAGCAAAAATAAAACTATTAGAACATTACAGAAAAATGTATACAATGTACTCGTAATTTAAATCACACACATTTTTATATAACCAAATGAACATACTTCGCCCACTTTTTTTTTTTTTTTTTTAATAAATTGAATGAAATTCTAGATCGATCATTACACAAATATTTCGCCACATTTATTTCTCCATGTAATCGTAACCTATTACTTTCAATACATTAGAATTACATTAATACAATAAATACTGATTATTCCGATGTTCCTTTTCCTCCTTCACACTCCAACCTATTATTCACTAACTTGTCACTTTTAATGAATGGATTCACTACCAATTACAAATTAATGAAAGTTGGGCACTGGAACCGCCAATCTCACTGTCAGAACTAGAAAAAGATGAACCTACTTTAAAAACAACCACCCACAGAACTAGCATAAAAGCTACCAGCAAAAACGAACAAAAAAATAAATAAAACACTGTCATGCCAAAAACTCAAACATCAAAAAACCTTACGACACAAATGGAAAACGGACAAAACTAGTACCCAAAATACAACAAAGAAATAACAGTAAAAAAAAAAGAAAAGAAAAGACGAACAACCACAGATAAATCTTCAACATTAACAGTAAGCTCGCTAATAAAAAGCAGTTACAAGAAATGAAAAGAAAATATCACGGAAGAAAAAAAAAAACGAACAACCACAGATAAATCTTCAACCTTAACAGTAAGCTCGCTAATAAAAAGCAGTTACAAGAAATGAAAAGAAAATATTATGGAAGAAAAAAAAACGAACAATTAAATAGAAAGCAGATACAAATCAATATACGAGCACAACAAATACGAAAACAACTATATTAACAGAATCACCAGTACAAATAACGATCAAAAAAACGCCTTCACATAAAACTTAAAGCAAGTTTTTTTTTAAGTGGGCAGCAGCAATTTCCCAACGTTTTTTGGATCATGCCCCACCTCAATGCCTCAAATATTCTGCTGCCCTCTAGCATAATAGTCAGCCAAGTTCTGAAAAAGTATAATATAAATATGTACTTTAAATAAAAAAGGAACATAGGTAAAACTGTTTTTAATTTGACTTTCTTCAATAAATATAAATTTTATATTACTTTGTATATTCTAAAACATAAATCGAACTGAACTCGGGAAAATAAAATCCAAGTTAATGCGATCCTTGAGCTTGATGTCTGCTGCAAAGAGTTTTTATTTGAGGTACTAATTTAGTCATTTTCAATTTCAAATCCCCATGGTTTGTGATATCCAGATGATTTCTTTTTTTCAGTAAAAAGTCATTTACAGCACTAAAGCCACATTCAACTAAATATGACGACGGGAAGGGTTACAGGATTTTTTTTTTTTTTTGCAATAACTAGTTGAATTTCGGCATTTCGTTTCTGTCTCGTCAGAAAGCCAGCCATTGTTCCTTTTATGTTGAATAAATTTCTAATAGGCTCTTCATTTTGCTTTTCTGAGAGTTCTTGATACCAGTGGCGGCTCGTACATAAGCACTGCGACACCGCAGCACTCCCAAGGAAATAATAACAATGCTTACAACATTATATAAATGCAATACAACATGTTAAAAGTTACAGCTTATGTTTCGATATTGATTGAATAGTTAATAATTGGAATTGTTCGATTAACGCTTTAGATTGCGAAACAAATAAACTGCGATCTAACGCAGTGTCAAAATTATCACGTTTGGCCAATTGCAGCTCGACTCGCCGATATTTGTTTGCGCTTGTCATTTGCACGTAACAAGTATTTGTTGTGCACGTAGCACGTTATGTGAGCGACACTGCTCAAACGAGCAGTGTCGCTCACATAAATTGTATGCTTGCGCGCGTTATTTCTGTGAGATGCGAAACTTTTATTATTGGTGCGTGTTCGTGGTGGGAGTGAACTATTTTTTTTTTGTAAATCTTATTTTATTCTGTTAAAATAACGTATTTATTATAGATACAAGGCTGAATTATGACACGTGTCATTGTTGAAAATATGAAAAGAATTATATTTTTTCAATTATCGTTACACGAAACAAATGCACTGCGATCTAATGCAGTGTCAGAATTATCGCGTTCGGCCAATTGCAGCTAGACTCGCCGATTGCACGTAACAAATGAATCCGACACTGCTCGTTTGAGCAGTGTCGCTCACATAAATTGTATGCATGCGCGCATTATTTCTGTGAGATACGAAATTTTTATTATTGGTGCTTGTTCGTGGCGAGGATGAAATATTTTTAATAAAGCAATTTTTAATATGTAAATTTATTTATTAATAAATTGGTTACTGATTAGGAAAAAAAAAAAAAATTTATTTTGTATATGCAGCACCCCAACTTAAAATTTTAACCGGCCGCCACTGCTTGATACTGTATTTATGTTGACTGCTATACTAGTGATGTCAGGTTATTTTTCTCGGAAAGTCAGGGTTGCAACATCGACAGTTATCGCCGACAATGGTGAGTTTTTTTTTTTAGAGTATATCGGTGATGAATGCAACGTCATTTTCTAATTGCCCTCCAAAATATTCAAATTGTACTACGTTGGAAAACACTGGTCTATAGAGATAATGGAAACCAACCGTCACGTCACTTCCGCCAACGTCTCATGATCTCGTTCATTGTTCGGTTGTGAGAGTGCAAAACGTTTCGTTAATACCACACCGTCTCCGGATTATCTGCCTCCTAGCCTAATCCAAGATACTAATAAGGACAATAGCTGAAATTCACAAAAAATCGGTTATCGATGTCCAACTCCAGGCAAAAATGTAATAATTTTCAGAACTTCATTTTTTCCCCTTTCCTGGAAAGCGTGTGTAGTTTATCTCTGTGTTTGACTGGATGTCTTTTACGACAAAGTAACTTGCTTTCAAAACTTAAAGCTGAGTATTCTCTAGCCGGTTTTTATCGTTTTCATCGTGAGAGGTAACGTTTAACTTCCGTATGACTAACTCACTTAAGCTAAAAAGCCCGTTTTTTTTTTTTTTCCCGCCTCTGAGAGGGAGGGAACTCAAGTCTTTCCAAATCGCGCGCGTTTGATAAAGTTATATATCCATATTTTATCCACTGTTGCATGTATCAGGATAAACTGTCCTCGACTAAGGTTGTATTCCACTGTAGCGTTCAGAATGCGTCTCGTCCATTTAGGTCTAAGAAAGCATTAAATAAAGAGTCCTGAACATCTCTGGTATGTCTTTGCGAGGATATTCCAGAATATCATTTTCTGCAATTAGACCACTAAACGCTATTCCATTCACCGAAATCGCCTCCTCACATACCCTTTTTCACACTGCTTAGTGGTTTGTTCCATAAACACACACACACATATCAAGGCAGGATTTTATATATATATTTTAACGTGTATTTGGCAAATACCGAATTACATCTTATATCTGTTTTGTCCGTCAATTCATATTATAACTCCACTCTGGTTGGGCGGATTTAAATTGTTTTCGTGATCCCGACAAAAATTTTGTTTCAAATATTTGTCAAGCTATCTCAATTTTGGTTCAGAATCCTTTTAAGAGCAAAAATATGGCGCAAAGATTTAGAATATTCTGAAACAGAAGTTCCGCGACTCTACGCAAGACAAAAGCTAAACTTTATGGTAATTGAGGTTGGTAAAAAGGAGTTGCTTATTACCACAGTTTTTTTTTTTTTATGGCACAAAGATTGAGTGAAAAATGTTAACGAATATAGTACATGGAACCAGGTACTGTAAAAGACCAAACGGGGGACTTTTTCAAGCCATTTTAGAACTTCAGTAAGTGGGGCGATGAAACTCATCTCCCACCAGAAGACATTCGCCAACATCGAAGGGGATTCGAATTTGCAGCCTATTAATCGGAGCGCGAATGCGCTAACCACTTGGCCAAGCAGGCCGGCCGGATATGAGAGAATGTCATGCTTTCGAGTTAAATACCGCTAACATCTTGATTCGCTAAGAGCGCACTTGCATCAACGCACAGATTACAAATGCAAACGCCGCAATATAAGGTGCCGGGCAACGATAGAAAAGTCTAACGTATCCTTTACAAAATCTGAAGTTATGTTTTCTCTTGTGCCAGCTCCACAAATCTGAAATTCTGATTGAAATTACAGTTGTATAATAAGGGTCCACTAAACAATTAAGGCAATGCCTAGAAACGGCAAGTTTGGAAGGCGAGAAAAAAAAACTTTAAATAGCATTTACTTGAGTTTGGTGGCGGCAACATTGTATCAACCATTTAAAATTTAAAAACAAAATAAAACGTTTAATTAACATTTGAGTTTAGTGGGGCCAAATGGTACTTGCTTAGGGACAGCTTATACCTCAATTGTCCTGTTTCTAATGGAATATTTATTGATAAAGAAACAAAAATAATTTCCTCATTATGGGACTTTCATATGAACTGGAAAGTGTCATGCAGCAGAGTTGAAAAGTGTCATGCAGCAGAGTTGAGCGCATCTAATTAGTTATTTTAGCGAAGTATATAATCTAAGGTAAAAGGGAAAAAAAAAAAAAAAAAAAAAAGGCCTGTGACAGTAGAATAATGGGACATACTTTGTTTGAAATTGGAAAAAGGAATTAACAAGAAAGGGATGATAATGTCCGGACTTCATATCCATTTAGGTAATTGGATTTAGGATCCATTCATTAAGCTTGAGCTCCATGAAATAGTTTATAAAAATAATTTTATCAGATCATAATTCTAATGTATATACTCATAAAATGAAATTCATATGAAACAGCGTAATTTGTCATTAAAAGTGCTATAGAGTTTTATTTCTAAACAAGCTATGGGAACAACATAAGCGTTAGCTGAGTAGATTAATAAAATTTTAAACATTCGATAAATATTTTTCTTGTAGTTCTGAATAGGAGTTAAAAATATTTAATTATAAAACTTGTCGTTAATGAAATTACGCAGAATAATCTTTTTATACCCGTTAACAATAATAAAATACGGAAATTCGGAATATCAAGACGATTTAAAATCAGTAAGGTAGTCGCTACCTGCTGCTGAACGCATAAAGTTATCCAAAACGAATTTTACGAGGCGCGACTGGCACATGGCATAAGCTATTCATTTAACTAAGACCACGTGGGTCGTCTATCCGAATCCGATATTAGGAAATTATTCATCTTCTCCCAAATTAAAAGCAACACCTCATTTATGCAATTATTAAAAATATGCATTATTCCGAACAGTAGTTAAAAAAACAAAACAAAAAAAACACTACCGACTTCGTTATATTACAGTAGAGGACAGTAAAACATACACTAAGCAAATTATCTTAAGCACGTAACAGCTACAGATATTTAAGATTCAATATTTAATTTTTTTTTTAATACTTAAATTAAATTCCGAATTTTATTGCTATATTTTGCAATTAAATCATTTAGTTTATAGAAATAATTCAATTCGAACAGCCCGACTTGAGCTTTATATTTTAAAGTATTTTATACAGCTGCACAACGACAGTGCGAGGCAGCCAAACGATATCAGAAAAATAGATATTTCTAGCAAATGTAAATCCCCGATGAATTCTACATTCATATCCTTATCAAACCACATATTCGCGTCTTTTTCGCTAATGTTTCACATTGACACAAGACGTCGACAGTACTGCAGTCGAACCAATGCCTTGTGGGTGTTCATCTATTATTTTGTCTCGCTAACAAATACTCCTCTGGTTATTCTAGCCCAGTAGCTACCACACACATGATAAACAAACATATAAAAGATTCAAGAAAAGAAAACGCTACCAACCTGACTCCATGATCCTTTCCAGCACTTGATCACTCACTAACTGTACGACGTCTTGCGGACTCTGATAGCAGTTGCCACTTGCATTACCGCGCGCAAACAATTCTTGCCGTTAGATGTCAGTAGCGCATACGTGCGTAGCAGACGTCGCTAGTAGTTCTGCTGTTCTGCCTGCATAGCTGTAGAAAACTGGGATTATCCAAGGGTGTGATTCTAGCCTACTGAGTCATTCATAAACGAAAAATCTCATTCTATCACAATTAGTTATTCGTGATGATAATTTGTAGACCTTAAAAAAAAAACTTTTTGGTTGTTTTAGGGTTTTCTTCTAATTCGTTGTTTGGATGCGTGCAAATCTAAGAAATGAAATGCATTAACAGAAATATAATTTTTGAGCTTTTATGCATTTAAGGGGTGACACAACCTCCCTTACCTAGAAAATGTGTCTGATCCGTTGTTTATGTGAGTAATTGCTGTTATGTGCTGATAACTTTGAATTATTAAAATTCGCTTAGTATTTGACAACAAAATATTTGTATACGAGGGAGGGTATCTACTTAGTCCTCTGAGAGTCAGATCTGATCTTCATTATTATTATTTGTGGTGAACAGAAAATGTGACAGTGATACTTCGATTGTATATTTGTAAATATTATGTGTGTGTTGAGAATAATAAACTTTGTCATTGTCAAAAATATTATTATTGTTGTTGTTTTGTTTCTTCAGTTGTAGAATTTCAACTTATGCAGAGCAATAGTTATTTTGTTGGTTGCTAGCCAAGTTTGGTATGCTGCATTTTTATACAAAACTTTCATGTTTACTCTTTGCGAAACAGGGTTTGGATAAAGAGAAACATTTTGTGTACAATGAGAGACAAATATCTTCACTGCAGCAAGAACAATTTCGGTAATTTAAAAGGAGTGCATGAATCATAAAAATGAAAACAAATCGGACATGTAAAAAAAAAAAGGACAGAAATTGGATAGAAAGATAAACTGTGCAAGATTCGCAGTTGAAGCAGAGAAGGCATTCTGAAAAAAAAAAAAAAATCTTGATTCACAGTATGGTATGAATTGTCTAGTGAAGAACGCAACTACGTGGAAGAATATTTGCAAAAAAAAGAGACCACTGTATTAATAAAATGAAAAAGACGGACTTTAATCGTAGAGCAAGATTTACTATTTGCATTTTCTTTGTATGCGGCAGATACTTAGAAATCGCTTCCAGCTTAGTGTGTAGAATTCGAAAATGGAAGCCATTCGAAGTGATGGACATTAACGTCATCAGAGAAAACAAATTCTTTGGTGGTTTGAGTTCAGAAAACGGAGATTCAGAAAAAGAAAATAAAAGAGTTTAATTTTCAGTTGATGTGAGAACAAGAATGTGTGTGATTATACTGAAGAAAATATTTTTTCGCTTTGTTTTTTGTCTTTTATGAAAGGTTTTTTTGAAAGCAAAGAAAAATTTTTGTGTGCTGCTCTTAACAAAAACCTATCAACCTCCTGCCCATAGCGCAATCTTGATAGTTCCTTCCCCACCATACTACCGCCAGTCGGTCTCACTCCACTCAGAAACCAGAAAGATATTAATGAAATGCATTTTCTATTATTCTCTAGGATCATTTTTAGTTTTCAAAATCAAAAATCAATTTTCAGTTTTGTTTTATTATAATATCATACGATAAGCACATTTTCTTGTCAAATACTCCTCAAATATATTACTAGCACTTTCTATACCTGTTGACTTTTCTGTAGATACTTCCAGAGGTATAATTCGAATTCGAAGTAATAGTCAATGAATATTGCACTACGAATTCCACTACTTCCAAATAAGGTGAAACTCAACGAGTAATCGATTACTATTCATTCTCAGCACAACTTCAGAACCACACACAAAAAAACAACTTCGAATTAATCCCATTTGATTCATTTGTACCAGCTTTATCCTGTGGAGTTATGTTCGTCCATCAGTATTTTCTGAGAAAATACTATCTGTGGAAATCAAATCTAAGCCAATATTTCCCTCTTTCTCTCCAGCACCGTAAAATGGTACATCAGCGCCTAAAGCAGAGATTAGAACTGGCGCCCAATTGGTATTATTGATACCAATAAATAATAATAATAATAATAATAATAATAATAATAATAATAATAATTTGCTCCATGAGTTCAAATAGCATCCCCTAGGACACAACATCTAGAAAGAGGGCACCACCCACCCAACCCAACACATGCCAGCCACGGCGCTACACATTATTATTTTCTTTTCTAAACAAACTGTTAGTAAATAAATAAAAACAATAACAGCCATCGCCACATAAACTTTCATAAATTTAATTGTTATTATTATTTCAAAAAAAGTTTCTAACTTTTCCGAAATTTTTTTATTGATATCCTTCCTCAATGCCAATAGACCCCCCCCACACACACACATACACACAGCTTGAAAAGAATACACTATAATGTGAGGAACAAACGGCCATGGTTCCCACCTTAATAATATGTAGAACCTCCTTTCGCTGTGATGATTGCAGTAATTCTACGGGCTATATTTTCCACAAGTGTAAAATAGCGATCAATGGGAATTTTGGACCATTCTTCCTGTCAGCATGTAATGAGGTCCTGGGCTGTTGCGGGGGAGGACATCCCTTAACCTCACCCGATGCTCCAATTCATACCACAGATGCTCAGTGTGTTTGAGATCAGAGCTTAGCGAACGCCAGTCAAGGTGATGAACTTAATGTCCACAAACCACTCAACTGCAGCAGCAGCCTTATGACAAGGTGCATTGCCTTGCTGAAAGAGACAACGGTCAGTTCCATAGAAACGCCACAAAGTAGGCAGCATTGCATTGTCCAGAATGTTCAGATACTTCTCGGAGTTCAATGTTCATGACATGACAAACACAGGTCCAAAAACAAACCAGGAAAATGAAGACCATACCATTGCACTGCCATCTCCGAATTTTATAGCTGGGTTTATGTATATTGGTAAGAGACATTCACCAGGCATCTTCCACATCCACGCCTGTCCATCTACTTGGTAGAGGGTGTAGCGTGATTCCTCACTCCGTAACACAGTTTCCCAAGCTTCCACATACTACTGTATACTCTGCTTACACCGCTGAAGAAGACGCTGCATGTTGGTTCGGATAATATGGGATTTGCATATTGTGGTGCTATCATGGAAACTCATGTTGTGAGCCCCTGTCCTGAATGTTTTTGTGCAGATTCGTGTTTCAATCGATTCCCGGAACTCCGTATTCAACAATTAGCGGTTTTTACATATTATCCTTTGTAGCACCCTTTGGTGATATTCAGTGAGTGTGGTGGGTCTTCCACTGCAAGTAGCACTTAAAGTTGACTCCCTACACTTCCATCACAGTATGATGTCTTTGACTCTGATTGTTGAACTTGGGATGACCCAATTTGTGTGTGTGTGTGTGTGTGTGTATATATATATATACACACACACACACACACACACACACACACACATATATATATATATATATATACATATACATATACATATATATAAGCAAGGCTAGAAAAATTTGCAACATCTTCGATGATAGATCATTTGAAATGAATAGATGTTTGTTGGGAAAGTCATTAGGAGATAGATGATTTCAACGCCAGGTGCGAGACCACGCCACCTGTTTATAGGCAGCATGAAGTGATTTATGTTTTGCCTCAAGAATAGGTTTCCTGGATTTGACTTTACTCCATCCACAGTACTAAATGCAATATAGATTTTCAATATATCGTGAAAATATTATTTCTTTGTTCGTTTATTTCGAAGACCACAGTTTTTTTACAAATCATATATATATATATGAACACAGAAAAATAAAGCAATCGCCAAACGCCAAAATTACCGATGAATATTGGATATATCGAAAGGTTTTAAAAATAACATGATGATGAAAGTGTAAACGGTAGTATGTCCTTAATCTATCGGTTTCTGTCTTATAGCAAATGTGTCTGAGGCAACACCAACGCAGACAAACCTAAATAGCATCCATATCTGCAAGAATATTCCCCAAGGTGCATTCTGGAACTAAAATAATGCGCCTCGTTACAGCAGTGGCGTAATGGATAACGGTGGTGATTATAAATACTGTAGAAGTTCAGCATGACACACACACACACACACACACACACAAAATCGAAGAAATGTCTTCATATAATGGTGCAATACTATGGGATCAATAAATTCTCAGAATGCAAAAAATACACATTGAGCGAATCCAAATGAACAACACTTCACTCTATTCCTAATTTTTATATAAATTATCCTTTTCTAAATTATAAATTAATTACATTGTAAGTTCAATGAACTCAACAATGGAATAAATATTTGTTCATTTATTTCCAGTCCTAATTTTTCTCAAAGATATCAGAGAATTTGAAAAAGTGATACAAATGAAAATAAGTGAAGCTACTTTTATTCAATGGGTCATTTGATCCTGGTATGAGACCTTGTTTTAACCCCCCCCCGAAAAAAAAGTAAAAATAAGAACTGACTTTCTTGTTAAAAAGAAAGCTAGTTTTGATCATATCATATACAAAAATCTACACAGAGAGAGAGGGGGGGGGGGGAACTGACTTGTTTTAGTGCACTTTTTTAGCTCCAGAATCAAAATGATAAAACATTTAAGTTAGCAATCGGTTGGTCATTAGTCATTTTTCGGTTAAACAAATTATTATTATAATAAATTACTTTATCTTACTAATATAAAGGCATTAAACGTCCATTTTTTGATAGGGAAATGAAAACAGATGAAAATGATCTTAAAAAATAACAAAATAATAATAAAATAATATAAAATAGTCAGCTATTTTATACTATCATATAATATTACCTGTTTCCAATTACAATTTAATAAAACCTCTTATTGGGACTTAATACAGATCCATTACAGAGATGGTACTTTGTTCTCATGGGACACATAATAGCTGTCCTATGAGCAAAGAAACCATATCAAATCTTCCTCACAGAGACATAGCGTTCCCTCTTTAAATATCTTACAGTTATGTTAATTGGATAGTCAGTATAGTTACTAAATGGAGACTTTTAGCTGTTAAAATATTACTAATTTATTAGTTTTGAATTTGTACCAATTTCCTATACTTCGTGATACACCTCCTCAGACGAATAACATTTATAAATAATGATAAGAAGAAGAACACTTAATATTATAATAACAGTGTTTACTACATACATGACAACTGTTATCGTTTTTTTTTTATTCAAAAAATGAGAACAGTTTATAGCATTTGGCTAGAGATAACATTTTTGCAATTATGTAACGTCAACTGGAGGAAATATAACAGGAAGTCATTAGTTTTGACATGAAACAGGAAGCAATAAAATAGAAGAAAAAAAATACAGTTACAGATCAGTTCTTTGCTTGGTTAAATCGTTTGGCGAGCAACATAATAAGTGAAATCTATTTGACGTCTTTTTTGTTTGGTTAATAATGATATTATAACATTGCATTCCACTACGATTCTTTGAAAATGTGCAAATGGTAAACTTCAGTAGTTAATTATGGACTAATTATTCTTTTAAAGGAATGTCTTGCAAACTGGACCATCATTTATAACAATCCTATATCAATGTAATTATATCATTGATTTATAAATAAAGTCGGAGTTCTGCGAAATGTTTGATTTTTACAGATTCATTTCAATGCTTGTGGACTTACAGTATTATAAAATGCGTAGCATTTATTCAATTCGTTTTATACCCGAGTTCAGAGTTAGTCGATCTCTGATGTGGGCAAGTGTTTGCTCTCTCTCTCTCTCTCTCTCTCTCTAGGAAACTCGGGTTTTTTTCGTCCCAATCTCTTTAACTGGCTACCGGTTTAAATTTAACTGCCCTCACTGTCTCTAAAAATTAGTCAGGGCTAAAACAGTCTCTCACCTCTTCCCTACAGAAGAATAAAAGGCTTTAGCGGATTTATTTTTATTTTATTTTTTATATTTATATATTCTAAAAATTAATGTTATATAAAAATTAATGTTATTATAATAGTTCTGCATAAGAAGCTTCGGTCATCTGCAGAAATTGTACCAGAAGTGAACAAATACTATTCTTTAGGTTTTTTAAACGATCATAGATGAATCCTAAATATGCAGTCTGGTTAGTCGAGTGGACATTATTTCTACGTTTGCGGCCAGAGACATCATTGACTCAATGGAAACATGTTATGAGTTCAAATCTATTCCATAGTTGTTGGTGAAAAATCTTTCAATTGCGGATGCCTTTCTTCTCATAGTGTCAGACCATCATCTTACTTATTAAAAGCTTGAATTGGCTTGAGAAGAAGTTAATATCTGAACTCATTTTCTGGACTATCTAACTGATAGTATTGTGTGTACAACCTTTCCTGGGTTGTAAATTAATAGAAATAAAAAAGTACAATGAAGTTAACAGGAAATACTTAAAAAAAATCTAGATGTCCATTATAGATTAGAGCAGATGCTTCTAACCGATATACTCATTTAAAGACATCTTCTTTCTGTCAAAATTGATTTTCTATATTTTATTTATACTATATGGATTGACCTGGTCGAAATTATGAATAAAGCAACTTAGGCTCTGCTGCCCTTACATTGTAATCATTGACTTGTATGTTTTCTTGACTGTTTTCTGTGTTAAAAAATCCAGGTTTCCGAGAGGAACGCCCTTTATGTATCACAGGTTAAATGACCTACTGTTGAAAAGACTGTCTAAATGTTCCTCGCATGGTAAACAGAGTCGAACCCTGTTATTCAAACGAAGAGCAAATGTAAGTTCCTTGCAATCGCGTTACACAGGCGTTGTGCGCTGTGGAAAACTAAGGATATTTAATGCAGAAAAAAGAAATTATCGAATTTAAAAATAACTGCCTTTCGATCTGCATTCCTATAAAATTCAGAATTATGCAAAATCGTTTAATTGTACAAAGGAAATGATAACCAACACCTTTCCAACCATGTATAAGCCGCAAGGCCCATAGGCCTTGCGGCTTAAAACAGGCCTTGACTTTAAGTTGAGCATTATCAAAGATAAGGGGAGAATACTTTTAGTCTGTTTTTAATGAAATGAGAGAAAACTGCATGTGATAGAAAATTTTCATGGAAAAGTATGCACGCGAACTGCCAAAACTGCTATACTATTTAGGCTATATATTTCATTATATAATGTTCAATTACACCATAGAAATAGTATTTTGCTCAGCTTGGCTCTTGTAACCTTATCATGTTCCAGTTCTATAAAAAGTTAAATACAGATTCTTGTTATTTTCTCCTAATTTCTCGACTATTTTTCTTCAATTAAAAATGTGATCTGAGAACTCCTAATTATCCTAATACACATATTACATAATCTGTAATTAAATAAATGCAATAAATATGTTTATTATGATGCACCGATTTTCATTTACGAAATTCTCAATTAAAAAAAAAAAAAAACGGAACAATGGGACATTTCGCATTTCTGCTAGAAAAAACCTGAGTCTGATTTTCTTCAGCACGAGAGAGAGTACTTTATATGGGCGTTTCAGCTGAGAGTGAAATTATCAATCTCACACGGAGGTAGTAGGTCCCCCCCCTGCTTTCCGGTAAATCTCGTTTTCATATCACATACAGGCAAATCGTAGAGAATGCACATGCAATTTCTACACGCAAAAAAATGCCATTAATGGGCGGTAGATGGCGGTATGCGTAGATGATGAATGGTGACGTTGTGTGTGTAAATGTAGTATACATAGTGGAGATGGTGGGTTGTCCGGAGTTCATTACCTTACCGCGATGAGTCCTTGGACTCTTTGGAGTTGTCAGATAATAATAATAATATGTATTACTTTTGTTTTCTTCATTATACCTGGTAACATCTTATTTAATTAATTACAAAAATGAAAAAAATGTAGAACCTCAACTGAAATTTTGCAAGATTTCACCCACTGGAAGATCTCACAAAACTCAAGAAGTGGTTCACAGAATTGCCTCAAAAATATCAGATAATGATTTGACTCAGTAGGCTAGAAATGAAAGATGTCATAGATGATGGTTTGCTCTGACATTTGGTGTAGGACAGGAATTCATCCTATCTTCACTATTGTTCATCATCTGTATGGATCGGATTATGAAGAAAATATCAGGTTTTATGATATCATTAAACCTGATATCAAAATCAATATTCAGATATATTAATCTCAGCTCTTTATGCAGATTACATTGCACTCCTAAATAAATCCAGTACAAGTCTATATAGAAGTCTTTAACAATATCAAATAACTGCTGTGGCAAATATGGTATGGAAATAAAAATGCTAAAGCTGCGAAAATAAGCAGACGCATGGCTAAAAATAATTCTCAGGAAAAATCATTCAAAAGTAAAAAATAAAATTGTATTTCTCAGTTCATAATATATAGTTTTATGAACAGTGTCAGAAGATGGTGCCATCTAGTGTCATTTATCGCAGTTAGATAAAACTTCTTGATACGGTCGAATAATCACGAGAAAGCCGAAATAACAATGACATCGGAATATAGCGCTCTTTCATTTATTAACAAAAAAAAAAAAAAAAAACTATTTGTTTCTCAACTATTTTTAGAACATCATTAGGGGAAAGGCAATGAAGCATGTACATGTTTTGTTAAATAAATAAGCTACAACATTGTAATCGTCGTGTTAAATGTTTTAATGTAATATATATTATTAGTCGAAACAGCAAAATTCCACGTTCATTTCATCTACACGATTTCATGATAATTAAATCAGAAGGAATAATTGATAAATAAGTCTAAAAATAGAGGAATTAATACTGCAATAGATCCAATCGCCATCAAATTTAAAAGAAACCTGCGTATATTTGGTTATTGGTATTTATTATATACGTTCAGCTATACGTTTTCATCTATAAATGATATGATGTTATTTTAGAACATTCCCGTCAGAAAAGAAATGCATAATGTATAACATACTGTATAAAATAATAAACAGTAAAATACTGACTTTCTGTTATGTAAAGGTGACACTCCCTTAACCATAAGGCCAAACAGATAAACAACTCATTACCCCAGAAGCAAAGCACGTTCAGAGAGCTCTAATTAATTAGTTTATAATAAATAAATAAATCCTCTAATGCATTTTATTCCCAAAGGGAGTAGGTGGAACTCCATTAGTCCTAACTTACTTTTTGAACATCGATAGTCAGCCAGGCTCCACTTTTCAGCGATCACTGATAGTAGTTCTAGTCATCAGTGAATCAAGGCCTTTTAAAATGTTCTGTTAGTCAGCAGAACAGCTTTGCGGTCCTACATATAAAAATTGTTTAAGTGCAAATCTGTTTTGTTAAATTAATTGTTGATTAAAATAGAAATAAAATCTTTTAACCCAGTTGTCGTTCCCCATAGGTAGTAGGAAGCACTGTTTCGGCATTATATACAAGTATACTGCATGAATGCCATAAGTGAGCAAGTAGCTAAAAAAAAAGAAAAAAAAAGAAAAAAGAAGGAATCTGTTGAGGTGTTTAGGACCGCTGGAGAAACTATTATTATTATTACGGGCGACTCCAGGGAGTCCTTAGACTCATCGAGGGAGGCCCTAAACACTATGTCCACACAACTATACGACATTCTCACAGTATCTATCATACCTTGCCTTGAACTCATTCACCGTCATAGCACCCCCAACAGACTCTGGCAGCTTGTTCCACTCATTTACCACTCTAAAAGTAAAGAACCCAGCTCTAACACCCCTGCTAACCACACTCTTATCCAGCTTCCATAGGTGTCCCCTAGTTTTCCTACCACCAGTCCTAATCTCAAAAATATCCTCAGAATTAATCCTATAGAAACCCTTTAGCAATTTGAATGTCTCAATCATATATCCCCTTTTCCGCTTATCAACTAATTTCTGCAACCCACAAATTTTCAACCTGTTCTCATATGGTTCATTCCATAGACCAGCTATGGAATGAACTATGCGGATAATTATTTCAAGCACAAAGACAGACAAAATTAAAGTACATGGAGAGAAGTTAGTTCGGTATGTTAAAAAGCCAGACAGTTACAGATGTTGACCAGCAAGTGCTTATGTATGTGTATCAGCTTAAGGAAAGTGAATGGCTTAAGAGTGATGAGAGGATGTTAGAAAAAAGCTTTTTACTTAATGTTCGTAATTCTAATTGGTATTATTCTATGGAAAAATTTTTGGTTTCTCTATTCGAATTTTCATAGTCGTGGGATTAAAAACGCTGGTGTCTTTGAAAGAACCTTCCTTGCTTACGCCAAAGAGCAACGAAATCGGGATCTAACTTTAAAAAAAGGCTTCATAAAGTTTCTTTAGTCTCGACCAGAATCGAACCTATAATACCCTTTAGTCTGCCGATTTAGCATAGTGAAGTTGCCATGACACAACATAGCCACCGTTTTAATTAAATATATAAGTAAATATATGAATTATTTTATACAATAATAGTGGTGACGTTAATAAAAAAAAATTATCTCTTATTATAGCTGTTGAGACCACTGGGTGTCAATGTAGCTTTCTAATAGTGCCGTGATACTAAATTATTATTATTATTATTATTATTTTAACGGTGTCTCCATGGAGTCAAATGACTCATCGCGGGAGACCCGACATTGACACACTAACCATTATTTACACAATACCTGTCATATCAAAATATCAATACCTGAATTATCAAAAGAAAGAATTTTTTTCTAGTATTTTAGCTAACTACCATGTTAATCGATTTTTTTTTTTGCAGATAAGTACAGCTTCTCTCTAAAAAGAAACATAGGTTGTACTCTCTCAATGCAACGCATAAAATTTAACTCTATGAAGGTTTATAATAATAATAATAATAATAATAATAATAATAATAATAATAATAATAATAATAATAATAATATCAACCAGAGAACTAGCATTATACTCGCCCAATAATATTGGGTAAGATTAGAAATACAATACAGTGTTAGAATGCATTCTTATGTCGCATTCAGACGAAAGTGACAGATGAAAAATTTGAAGATACAAGAGCTACCTTAGCTTACTCGTTATTTACGAAGCCTTTTGGCTGGAAAGACCTGGATTCAAATCACGTGTAGGGAGCAAAGAAATTTTATCGGGGCTTTTCAGCTGGAGGTGAGTTAGTTGATCTCACAAGGAGGAAGAAAGGTTTTTATCGTACAAGACAGGTAAACTACCCAGAATAACACCATTTTTACAGCGATAGCAAACAGTGCAGATAGGATTAACTGTAGGAGTAGGCAGAGTTATGTGTAGCTCTACTCTGTTGGAGCTAACAGAATTCTGCCTATTTCCTTTGCGAATAAAAGATCTGTGGCTGCCGGTCTCACTCTTCAGCTGTCTCAGATAGTAAGCTTGAAGCTGTCAATAAACCAAAGCTCCAAGAAAGACTACGACAGAAAAATGCTGCAATTTCTTGGCTCTAAACCCTAAGAGGTTATATTATGTCTGAAGTAGTGTGCATTCTACGATCTATTTTTGGAGTTAAAAACCCTAATTTCTGAAGTAAAAGTCATACTTGCCTGTGTCGAAGATCAACTAAATCGGAAACTAGCCGAAAAAGAAAAAAAACTTCGAAAAAGTTGCTCTAGTCAGCGATTAGAAAGTAACTTATTATGGAATTTCTTCAGAAGTCCTAATGCTATACGAGTAAATGCCATTTCCTTAATCACCTATTAATTGCTAAATTTACTTTATTGTAAAACTTAACTTGACTATTAAAACAAAACTGAATATTTTGAATACCTGAATTTCATTCGCCTCCACCATACTAGAGTTAGTTAATGTCATAGAGAGGTGAAAGGTTTTTTCCCACTCTGAAGTTCGGGTTTCCTCCAAACTAAACAAGCAATTCGGCCAGAAGAACGAACGCAATTAACAAACATAACACATTGATCAGTGGTTTTAGTTACTTTGGCAGCTCTTCTAAATAACCAATCCTTGGCACCTTTTCCTTTCAATATAAAATCTTGAACTGACTATAAACAAAGGTACTTTTAAGTAAAAAAAAAAAACTATACACCAGACATTATATAGGAATGGTTTCCCAAGTGTGAAACTTATTTGGGAACATACAGTAAGAAAATTTATTCAAAATGAAAATGCAAAATACTGTGGAACATCAAAATTCAGACACAAAAATTCAGAGCACATCATATAGATAACTGTCGTCTAAACAACAGTGTATCGATTATTGAAATGGCAATATTAGGAGTTGCAAAGTAGAAGAAAAAGTGTATGATATCAAAGAATTTGTAATATAACAACAACAGTTTCAGATTGTCACAGGAAAGCTAACAGCAGTGATACTACTGAAGAAGGTGGGAAAATATTCCGATAAAATCTTGGATATGGAGAAAGGAATGTACTGTAAGATGGATCATACACCAAAAAGTTGGTTTTCCTGGTGTTCCTTAAGGTAATCAGCCAAAGCCGTTGAGACATGACTGCCCATGATTGTTCCCTCTATTTGTTAGCACAGTTGATTCTTCCATGTATTCTATGTTGACAGCAAATTTAAACAGGTTAACAACGTCCTCAGGGAAATCAGCTTGAAAAACATGTAAGAGATTCTTTTAGTAATATGTCTCTTATTATCGAATTCCTATTTTTTAAAGTATATTTAACACTTTTCTTTTTTTTTGTAAAATTTTAAAATTTGTAGGGAAAAATAAATTATTATTATTATTATTATTATTATTATTGACACCTCCAAGGAGTCCGAAGACTCATTCAGAGAGGACACCCATATTATATATACTTGGAATTGATGTTTGAAATCAGAATGAGATGTGTCGTTGTAGACGATATAGTTTAGGAAAGAGAAGTAAAGTTTACTTTGGTTGTATTGCCTATTATTTGAGAAAAGAAGTGAGGAAAATAATGAATTCAGAGGAAACATCGTCCGACTTGAAAACTGTCATTATGATTAGTCTGGTTGAGATAATGCTGTAATGTTCTTTTAGTTTTAGTAGGTGGCGCAGCACTCCACTGTACTCCTCGTGTTACTGCAATAGTCGGGCGTCGGTTAGGGTTAATCAACTGAAGCATTTATCTGTTTTAAAATTTACCTTTTAAAAAAAAGATGATTGGTTTTGGAACCCCTCCTATTTTAGTACTCAGTAAGTTTCATTAAAAATAATTCTCTATTACCTTGTTTTGCGAAATATTGTGTTGTTTTTAAGTGATCGAAAATTTTCATTGTAGGTCAAAATACAAAGCGAGAAAGTGGACGTAAAGTACAGATTGAAAATGTTCAGGCAGCGAAGGTAAGACTTTATATAGCGAAAGATCTAGAAGTATGTTTTTTGTTTGTTTAATTTCTTACTCTAGCATGCTAGTATTAGAATGAGATGATAAATGCTTTGAAATATCACTTGTAATGTACGTTATCTTAAACAGCTTTGCTCTGATAGTGCGATTTTTGACGCGTTTTTATGTCGGATTTCAGTAAGCAATTCTCAAAAAAAAAAAAAAAAGGATGAAAGGAGATGGAATTTTTTCCATCGTGTGAGGTATTTTTTGCTAAATATCAGCTTTTTTTTAAAAAATTATTCTTAAGAGAAACGAGATAATTAACAAGCATCCTCAGTTTCCAGAATAGTGTAGAGTGGAACATTTTTCTCTTAAAATTTTACAATCCAGCTAGTGTTTCTGCAGTCATAACTGTGGGTGTGGTTAGTGCGGATGAGAGCGATATTTCCTTTTTACGAGTAACTATCACAGGATTGCTTAGGGTTTTTCAGAATGTGCATTAGAGTTTGGCGTTCTTTAAAGGATGAAATGGGGGGGGATTCATCCAGTTTTTGTCCAACCTGTCACCTTGTGCTTATTAGACAAACAACGGAAATGAACAAAGCCAGTAATGGCGAAGGTTTTTCTATGTGCATAATTTTCTGGAGTATTACTTGGAGCAACAATAAATACATGCCACAAATTTTATTATATTATCATTTTGAAATGACATTCCCTTTCTTATTATAGAGAGCAAAAGATAACTTATATCTCTTGCTCTCTATGCCTCCATGTCAGAGATACAATCAGCAGGTGGACCCCTCTAGAGAGTGAAGAAGGACTTAAGGATTTTTTAACCAGGTTTCATATTTCAGTGGGACTCCATGCTGGGTATTAATAATAACATGGAAATATTTTCCTCCTCCTCCTGTAAATTATTTCTCTCAAAAAAAATTTGCAAGCTGGCTCCAGAACATACCCAGTACATGCTGTCTTTTCATGGCCATAGTTGTTTCACCTATAATTCTAATCAGTTTTTTCATGTGAAAAACTTCTCCATGATAAATGCTTGTACTGCACCCAACGCTGATAACTTTTTATACATCATACCAGTATGGTGCCATATATAACATACACACAGAGTGCAAAAGTAGGTATACAGTTTTTATTAATGAAAAAAAAAAACATGCTGATGATTACAAAGCAAAGATTAATACATTTTTATTAAGTCACAATGGAAAATAAAAACATGCTCATGATTACAAGAATCATCCTCTAATAATCCATGCATTAATCTTGGCTGATACATTTTCATACCTAAACATTGCATCTGACCACCCAAAGATCTTCAGGTAATGCCTAACTCACTAGAAGCCTTTTTTGGGGGAAAGGGGGGGGGGCATTTGAGTAAATGCAAGAGCAACTAACATTTCATTTTTCAGGGGTAGTAACACTGGCAGGTCGACCACTCTTTGGCACATTACAGATGGACCCGGTCTGATCAAATTTATCGCATTGTCTGTAAATTGTTAGCCTATTTGGTCGGGGATGTATCAAATTTTTCACCCCATTTTTGTCAAAACTTTTCAGCATTCTCTGTCTTCCAGTATTATTTTATTATCCATTTTTGTTGGTCATTGGTTAAATTACCAGCCGTAATTATCTGGAAAAATCATTTTAAAAAAAATCACAAAATAAGGAATGTAAAATAATATAAGATTCACAACTGTATACCTACTTTTGCAATTCCCTCTCCCACAATATATACACTGATTTTTCAGGATTTGTGCCTGGTTTTAGAAAGATATTCTGGCATCAAATAAAATTTGCAAGATATCCAAATGTCATTTTTTTCTGATGCTCTTATTATGGTAAATAAATATCAAAGGGAAAATGTAATGCTTTAAAAAAATAATGAAATTGTTATGATAGTTGTTCACTTTATAATGTTCCATTTGAGAAATTCACTTTTCATATCTTGTGATGACATTTTTAAGTGCATTTGTACTAACTTTACCTTATACCATCAGAAATAACTATGTAAGACTTTGGTTGGCTTAAATGCATTTTGAGTCTGCCATTTTAACTTGTAATTCCAAGAAAAATGCCAAAATGTAAATGTTTTTAAACTGAGCACCAGTACCATAAAACATGGAGTTTTTAATTAACAAATGAAAGTGAAAAGGGCAAAATATTCAATCTGTTTCATCATTGTAGCATCTAGTGCCAGATTTGCTATTTCTTCCCCTCCTTACATGAGAACCAATGGACTGATGTACACAATAATTAGTAATTAGCACTTTATGCAGTACTTAAGAGAACTGCAGTGCAATGATTTGTGAATTGATTAATGAAAACGCAATAAACTCAATATATAATTGTGGCCTCATTTTAAGATTTTCACATTGTACAACCTAACAATTTAAATTTAATGACCTAGTTATGTTTCAGTGTTTCAACATTATGCTCCTAAATAAATTTTTATATATATATATCTATACATACACACACACACACACACACACACACACACACACACTTTTTTTTTTTTTAAATTAGTTTAATCCTTTATCCAAGTGTGAGCAAACAAAGTTTGTGCCTGAAAGTATCTTCAGGACTGGGGTAAGGTGGTACAGCACCTTACCCCAGTCCTGAAGTTTGTTTGCTCACACTTGGATAAAGGATTAAACTAATTTTATTACACACACACACTAACTGCTCAGATAATATATTACATGCTTGAAGGTAAAAGAAAAAGCAAGACGTGGTCCAGAAAAATTGGGAACCGATATAACATAATGACAAACAAGACTGCAGATAAAAAAAAAACAGCATTGATCACATCCACAAAAGGTTGTTAACATGTCCAAATTTAGTATCAGTGATAGGTGACAGGTTAAGTAATCCAGGAATCGGTTAAATAGCGTTATATAATTTTGTGATTTGAATACTTGTGGAAATGCATAGATTCTCAGTTCTCAAAGACTAATTTCAGAAATGATTTCTTTACCAAGAAAACAGCTAGAAGGACTTATACGAATTGTCTTCCCGTGAAACTTCATTTACCAACCATGCTTTTGCCACACTGTATTAATAATTACCACAAATGATATAAACAGTTATTGCAGTTGATTGCTAACATATATCACTGAAGTACATCAGTTACACTAATTTACATTTTTTTAATAATGTTTGCTTTTATAAGATGTCTCAGACAAATTTTGCTCTTGGCAACAAACAAATGTAATTACAAAATCTCAGTTAATGCTGCTAATGGTTTTAGTTTTAATGCAGATTATTATGCTATTTCTGGGGAAATTTTTATTTTTTTCACCACCATCTGGAAGCATATATAATGCTTCCCAAGGATTGATAATTTAATTTTACTGTTTAGTAGAAATGTTGCCTTTTTCTTTTGACTTGTGAAATAAATGTCATAACGTGACAAAAGTTCTTTTTTTTTTTTTTTAATTATAGTTTTTTTTCTTTATTGTGAACCATGTGTGTTGTTACACATTGCTTATCTTTGGTTGTACAGTCCATTCTTCTGAGCCACTAAGCATTTAATGATATTATTCTTCATAAGTTTCTGGACTTTTTTTTGAAAGAATTGCATATGGCTAAATCTTGTTGGAAAAATAATATTTTCAGAAGAATATACTCAGAAAATGGTTTTGTTTGATTATAGACATTCTTTGCTTTAGAAAGAAAAAAGTCTACAAGATGTTGTGAATTATGCTGTCTTTCTTTCTTTGCTGTTGTTGTTGTTGTCCCTGTTTTTCCATTTAATGCCTTTACATATGGTGAGATTGAACCATTTTCTTTTCTTTTAACTATATAATTCACATTTTCCATACATTATATCGTTCGTTTTTCTGTTCTAGTGAAGGGTGTATGTACATATGCATACCTGCAAACACACAAGCACAGATTTTTTCCTTTATCTAGAGATCAAATTAACATACTAAATTACTACTGGCTTCTCTGAAAATAAATAGGAAAGTCATCGTGCACTGAAAAGTAAATATTTAATATTTTCTATAAATAATCCACAACACAAAACATAGTTATGTGTTGTGAAGTTGGTTTTAGTAGTGGAAATTGTGTGATTCATTTGGGGCAATTCTAATTTCCAGTGATGGAATGAATGAGCTGTTTTTAAAAAAAAGAAAAAAATATATATATAGAGAGAGAGAGAATACCAGCCCACTGTATCAGTTACAGTGTTAGTGACTTTACTGATACTCAAGCTGAATAAGCTTAACTTATAACCAGCATGAAAAGATGGTTATAATTTAAATAGCAGCTCCATCAATATTTTATTCTTTCAGATGAGTCACTATTTCTTCTGCATATTGATGTACTGGTTATATCCAAATAATTATGGTTTTCTCTGATTACTTCCTTCTCCCATCTTTTTGGTCTTCCTTCTCTTTTAATTCATCGTAATTAGTAAAGATTTCTAATATCTTACCTCTTATAGATCAGTTATTCATCCAATATATTTATTCCATTTTTCCCCTCTATTGATATATATATTCTTTATTGACATTATATTATACTTGATTCAAGCCATTGATGACAGCTGTGTAAAAATTATTTTTTAAGACATCATATTGTTGTTTTCAGTAATTGTTAAAGAAATTGCTATATGCAATCTTAAATGTAACTGATTTGCTGAATGTTATATGTATATTATATAATAATCTGATTGTCTAAATAGTAGATCTCTCAGATAAACCTATGCACTCTGGTCGACTTTTCTTGGGAATATTCAAGTCCTATTTTCTTTTCACTAGACACTTGGTTTTAGATTATACTCAGTATTTTATTGCTAAGAAATTATATTCTTGTTTAAATCCTTTATCCAAGTGTTTCAATCTATGCATGAAATATCTTCACAACTAGGCTACTATTATAAAAAAAAAGGCTGATGACTGCATCAGTTGCCTTAATATCCCATGATGTAGATCGTGGGATACTAAGGCAACTTCCTTTTGGAAAAGCATATGATGCCATGCATTAAAGGAGGGTCACTACCCTGACCAGTTTCAACCTTTATTGAGGCCCATTGGGAGCCAGACCCAGGAAGATAAAATTAAATTAATACAGATGTCATATATTTCTTTTCTTTTTTTTTTCTTCAAGGAATTATATTGTTTAATCCTTTATCCAAGCATAAGCAAATAAAGTCTGTTAAGTATCTTCATGATTAGGTTACTTCTATATATAGGCTGATGACTTCACATCAGCTATCTTAGTGTCCCATTATGCAAAATATGCATCCTTTCAGAAGTGCATAATACTATGCATTAAGGGAGGGTCACTTCCCACATTAATTTCAACCTTTGTTGAGATCTTTATCAGTGGGAGATAGACCATGGAGGATATCAAGGCTTAATGGATAGCATTAACAGGATGAGGTTTTAAAATTCATTTAGTGTATAGCATTATGCACTTACGAAAGAAAGTGTGCTTTGCATTATGGGATAGCAATTAATGTGAAGTCATCAGCCTCTATATACAATTAGCATAGTCATGAAGATACTTAATATGCAGACTGCTTATACTTGGATAAAGGATTAACCAAGAATATAATTTCTTGACAAGTACAATTTACTTTCAGACCAAGTGAAAAAAAAAAACTTCTACAACTATGCTTGACATTATTTCAAATGTCAAACCAGCTTATGAAAGAATATTTCCTTGGACGGACTGAGAGTTAACAAAATTTGAGAACCCCCCCCCCCTTGAATCCAAGCATGCTTTTTCAGGACTTAAGGCTTCCAAACTTAGTAATGAAGATCATCTGTCCAGTCCATCCCACAAACTACTAAAGATTAGAAGGTATAGAAGTGAAGTCAAGATACCTGGTTTCATATGATATGTGCAGGGTTTTCTTCCAGGAAATGTTATTTTTACATCCTATTAAAAAAAAAAGGACTTGGAGGAACATACAACTTTGAGTGTTGTGTTTTAATAGGTGTTCAGTAGGGTTAATGAGGGAAATGGTACCGGGACTCCTTGGAAGCTATATATAATAATAATGGTGTATGTTATGTACTGGGTACTACGTACTGTTTCTTGAGTAAATAGTATCAGAAACTATATATCACTCCTGATTATTTTAAGAATAATATGTATAACTTCCTTTTCAGCTCTAGTCTTATTTCATAAGTTGAACCTATTGTGTATCAGCTATTCTGTGCAAAGTAACAAAATAATTCATTTTGTTTAACACTTTGAGACCTAGACCTACTGGGACTTGGTTAGACTATAATAAATTTAGTTTAATTCTTTATCCAAGTCTAAGCAAACAAAGTTTGCACCTAAAGTATCTTCAGGACTGAGGCAACTCGTGGTAAAGGTGAACTAAGCTCTCATCGTCTCAGTATTTTAGTATGTGCTTAAAGTATCTTAAAGATACTTTAAGCACAAACTTTGTTTGCTTACACTTGGATAAAGGATTAAACTAAATTTATTATAGTCTAACCAAGTGGGAAAAAACTTCCAACATCTTTCTCTATTCCAGAGTAATTTAACAATAAGGTGAGACACCTTTTGGCAATTCGTATAGGTAAATATGACTTATCCATTACTTCCACCTTAGTATCACCACCTCTGGGTCTCGTTCCCACTGACGAGACTTCAATAAAAGTTGAAACTGCTCTGGGTAGTGGTCCTTTCCTTAATGCATAGTATTATACATATCCGTAAGGAGATGTGCTTTGCATTATGGGAGATACTGAGACAAGTGACGAGAGCTTAGTTCACCTTTACCATGAGTTGCCTCAGTCCTGAGATACTTTAAGCACAAACTTTGTTTGCTTACACTTGGATAAAGGATTAAACTAAATTTATTATAGTCTAACCAAGTAGGGGAAAAAAAATTCCCACATGCAGCAGCTTTCCTACAACTTATTTGATATGCTCCTTTCACCAGCTATAAGCCTCAATCATATTTATCAATTTCTCAAACCTCTTTCAGTCTTCCTTTACTCACATATTTCAATCATATCTCTTAGTACAATCTTAATTGGTACCAGATCTGTACACAGTAGTCTAGATTTTGTGTGTGTGTGTATGTCACCCAAAA
Organism: Typopeltis vanoorti; assembly: GCF_054136105.1. Lineage (NCBI taxonomy): Eukaryota > Metazoa > Arthropoda > Arachnida > Uropygi > Thelyphonidae > Typopeltis > Typopeltis vanoorti. The sequence goes on along the minus strand of NC_143561.1, from coordinate 86,259,406 downwards.
AAGGTTATTAGCAGTGGCGGCCCGTGAAGTTTAAAGTGGGGGTGCTGCCTATACAAAATAATTTTAAAAAAAATTCTTTTTTTCCTGAATAGTAACCAATTTATTAATAAATAAATCCACAGATTTATTTATTAATAAATTGGTTACTGATTAGGAAAAAAATAATTTTTTTAAATTATTTTCTTTAGGCAGCACCCCCACTTTAAACTTTACGGGCTGCTACTGGTTATTAGTAAACCTATAGTACATTTGTAACGTGAGTGGGCTATGGATTTTTTTTCTCTTTTTATCAATTATATATATATATATATATATATATATATTGTAATTTTTTATATTTATATAATTATTTATATTTAAGGCCTTCAATAAATGGGATGGTGGTCTCACACTGGGCAATGAAATTCATCTCCCATCTAAATAACTTCCTTTTTCAGCTCTAGATGCAACTAATGAATGTCTTATGCACTGGTATAATCACATCCTTATCGGTTTGCCAGCATTGCATATTCTCGTCATGCCAGAAATACTCAGTAGCTTTCACAGCAGATTTTAACTGCAACCCACTATAACCTTTCCTAGAACTCTCACTTCTGAAATGTATTTCCACCAATTCAAAGCACATAACTTTACACTGTTGCTTGGAAGTTATAGTTGTTATGGAATTGTTTCCCTATCTTACACAGAGCACATTTGTGGTATAGGTTTTGTGGCTTGTATGTGTGTGATTTGTATTTAAAAAAAAAAAAAAAAACGATTATATTAAGCTGAATCCTGAATCATATATCCATGAAACCATCCTTTTCAAATTGACCTGAAGGTGACACCAAATGAGAATGTTTCATTTACTTGCCTCAAGATTGAATCAAATGCAAACAACCAGCGGCCACTAATTGGCTGGTGATATATAACGTTTAATCTCTTTCAGCCAGGCCACTCCCCACCTTCCTCAGCATGGCCTGCTTTCACAAATGGGGCTCTGAACACAAGGTGAGTATTGTTCTTAAAAACATACATTTCCTAGTCGGAGAATAAGCTAGCTAGACCTCTAGGAGATACATGGCTCTCATCACTTGGGGAAATGCTGCCACCTTACTTGGGGGGGGGGGCTTTTTTGACACCTTATTTGTGGGGGATGTCAAGGGGGCTCTTGTCGTGTTTAGTCCTCAACAATTATCTAAAGGACTGTTATTTTCTCCATTCAAGGGTATGAATCTTTCACCAATACATAATAGCATGTCCCTACTCTGTGATTAACTTTCTGACATTGTTAATTATAAAAGATACTGTTAAAAAAAAATACAGTGACACTGTGGATAAGAAAAAGAAATGTGCAAAAAACCATAAAACATTCAACCAAAAATAAAACAATCCTAAAAGCAATAAAATACAACAAAAAAAAAAAAGCAACAGAATCCATCCATACAAAAAAAAAGAAAGAAAAAAGTTTCATTTCTAGCTTTAAAAAAATGCCTTTTAACATAAATATGTGCATTACCACTTATAGACATCTAAACTAGTCTCGATATGGTCTCATTGAACCTCATTTGACAGCTTGAACATTACTCCAGCTGTACTATACACAATTCCTTTCACCACAAGAATGATGTGTGTGCATTTTTCAGATCATCTAAAATTCTGTGTTAGAGATTTCAAAAACTATGATCTACTCAGATAAAAGTTTCCTTACTATGGATCTTGATGCATTCATTAAGTTCCCATTGATTGTATTTCTTTGGACTTGATTGCTCAAAGCTCATTCATTACTATAGGAATCAGAATAGCTCATTACAATATATTCTTGATCAATTTTTAATTTGGGGCACTGACATGGATCATAATTCCAGAGATATTCACTTGGAAGTATAGCTACATTGTTTTTGTAGGACTGGATAACGTTCAGCACATAACGTGTATAATTTGTATTTACTAGATATTCGCTTGCAACTGCTCGGAGAACATACATCATTCTTGTGATGAAAGGAATTGTGTATAGTACAGCTGGAGTAATGTTCAAGAATGTTTTAATGCCATTTGTCTACTATCCACTAGAATACTGGATAATTTTCACCACTCTCCCAACATCCTGAACCTTTTCTTGGCCCTCTTAGATGTATACTATAGATGTCAGCACTTCTCTTGATAACTTAGACCATAATAACCTTGTTCGCATTTTCTTTTCTATGAAGGTCAACCTAACTATTTTTAATTTATCTTTTGGCATTATGTACTACATGGGAGGACCTTTGTCTAACTTCTCTTTCTGCTTTCTAGATCTAAGAAGAAGAAAAAAATTATTTCATTATTTGATTAAAAAGTGTTTTAATCAAATAATGAAATAATCCTTGCTAAATGAGGACTTTGTTTCACAAGTTTGTCAAAGTAGTCCAAGATGAAAATGAGGATAATTCAATTGACCCAAGTGACAGACTTTGTCTTTGCACTAAGCCTTGACTGCAGCATCAAAAAAAATCAACACATCCAAATCTGACATGGAACAGGTAAAATACAGGAAGGTTGTCATTTTTTCTGCTGTTTTACTGAGGCTATTTGGACATAATTACCCTTCCATGTTTAATTTCTTACATTCTAAAGATTGTACCATTGTAATGTCACGAAAGACAAGGCTGATCACCAGGTATGAGAAGGTCAAACTCTTGTAGAAAACTAAGGCAAATCTGCTATCTAGTGGGCAGTATGTCTACTCTCCAACAATAGGCTCTGCGTTCAGACATGGATATTTAGTGAATGTCCTTGTGGGCGATGATTTTATTTATTTATTATTTTATTAATTTTTATTTCCTTCTATGGGCAAAAAAAGGAGGAGATAAAAGAAATGTGTTAACACTAGATTTGAAGACTTGTATATTGCATTTTTATAATGCATATTGTCTTCCCACTTGTATTTTCTTCCTTAGGAAATAAGAGGGAATCTTTAGAGAAAATAGCAGTACAAGGAATAAAACATTCATATCTATTATTATAGATTGGAAGGAGGAAAGGGCACGTGTCAAAATGGAATTTATACAGTTACTAAGAGATAATTATCTGAAGATGGAAAGGAAAGGACCAGGGGTTTGAGAGTGTTGGATCTGGTAATAGCATCAGAAAATCTATCTATAACTGCAGTAGCAACTCTTAACTCCAGCTGGAGAAAGTGACCATGCAGTCTTGTAATGGGAAGCTGCTCAATATGTGGAAATTTCAATCAAGAAAGGATTTATGTGGAACTACAAAGCTGGCAATTACAACAAACTTAGGAGGCAACTTGGGGCAGTGCCATGGCATAAAAAAAACTACATGGAATTGAATGTCATTAGTGCATGGGAAGTGGTCAAGGATTGTTTGAGCAACGCAGTATCTGAGTCCATACCCAGGGCCAGGAGGATAAACCAAGTAGGAATTAAGTGGATGACTAACAATATAAAGCAGGAGCTGCAAAAAAGAAAGCATTGTGGAAGGAATATAAACAACATCAGCATGCCCATGAGCAGTAATAAAACACAAGCAAGAAGTTATGCAAGTAGTATGGTTAAAAAAGACTAAATCAGAGAGAAAATTAGCTTAGCATGCCAAAGTAAGTTTAAAAGTTTTTTCGCTACATAGCAAGTAAGAGAAAGAATGAGTATGGAAAGAGCACTTTACTCAGTGCTGATGGTAGCAAAGTGATAGAAGCAGAAGAAATAGTTCAGTTACTAAGTGATTAATTTGCAAGAATGTGACAGACTGGTGAGAGCATTGAGATTCATAAACTGGAGGTACTCAGTATATTGAAAAATATCAATGTGAATACAGCAGTGGGCCTGGATGGCATTTCAGCTTGTGTGCTACAAGAATGTGCAAGTGAACTGAGAGTGCCTCTGATTAAGTTATTTAATCAGGTCTCAGCTCTGGCAAGGTTTCAAGGGAATGGAAAGAGGATAAGATAGTTCCACTACATAAAGGTGGCTCCAAAATGGTGGATATAGAAGTAGCAAATTATAGGCCAATTAATATCTCTGGAGTGATAGTTAAAATATTGGAAAAGTTGGTTAAAAGTAAAATTCAGGAATGGGTGGATAGGAATATAATACTCTATATGGGACAGCATGATTTTGTAAAGGGTTGGTCCTACCTCAGTAATTTATTCGCATCTTATAAGACGACAGCAGAATTGGATAAGGAAATGGCTCTGCTGGACTATGCAAAGATATTTGACCGAATATCTCATGTGGAAAGCTATTATATGAGGCAGGTGGCATGAATAAGGGGATGGCTGATAGACATCAGAGGGTGGTGTATGGTGGAATGGAATCAAGGCAAATGAGCATGACTAGTAGATTGCCCCAGAGCCCTGTACTAGGCCCATGACTCTTTAATTTGCCCATCAGTGATATAGAAGATTTGAAGGGAGATATTCAAATTGTTTGGAAACTAGGGAGGACAATAGTGGATGTAGATATCTTATAGGATGATTTAAATATATTGACAGTGTGGGCAAAGGAGAATGGTTGTCAATTCATTATTGTGAAATGTAAGGAAATGCACTTCAGTATTAAAAGATTATACCCTTCATATCATATGGATGATACTAGTGGATCTGGAGGTGATGGTGGATAGAGATTTGAAATTCAGAGGACATACCACAAGAGTTGGCAAAAAAAACTCAGAGGATTACATGGATGCTGAAGAACACATTGACAAGAAAAGATAGGGAGGTTTTATCCCTCTTTATAAGACTATGAATCGGCTACATTTTGACTACTGTGTACAGACTTGGTTATCTGCAATTTCTTGGGAATTGGGAGGTGGTGGAGAGGATTCAGAGATGAGTGACCAAGCTAGTGACAAGTCTGTGGAATGTTCCTCTATGAGGATAGGTTGAGGGTGTGTGGGTTGCAGAGTTTAGCTGACAGGCAGAGAAGAGTCCCTTTAAGACTTATAGACTCCCTTTAAGTTATTAAAGGGAGTCTATAAGATTGACATAGAAGAAATTTTTCAATACTTGGGGAGTAACAGGAAAACAAGGGGTCAGACTTGGAAGTTGTCTAAGAGTATGGTTAGTAAGGGTGTGTAGACTAGGTTCTTTACTTGGAGAGTGGTGAATGAGTGGAATGGATTACCAGAGATGGTTGTAAGCACCCCAACAGTGAATAGGTTTAAGATGTATGATAGCTCTTCTGTGATGGGTCTCTTTGACTCCATGAAGTGCCCATATAAATAATAATGATAAAAAAAAAATATTGAAATTGATCTAGAAGAGAATGGGGAAATGTTCAATTCAAAATCTGATGAACATTGTTCATTGAAATATTCATAATAAATGGAAACAGCAGAAATGAATGCCTATGTGAAAGAGAGTAGAGTGAATTAGCAAGAGATGAAGTCATCGATCAGCCTAATTGCTCGCTTTTGTACTGAGTTATTTTTAGGGAACCCCCTAAGATCACCATCCCAGATGTGAGAATAGCATTCAGTGGATGGACTTATGATTTATATAGAACTGATAATTCTTCATAGGCAAAATAGTTCCTAGAGTGAAAGAGAGAACCTAATTTTTTGGATGCTGAGAAAGTAATATTTTGTCATATATATTTCAAGGGAGGTTAGAGTAATCCCAGAAAGAGAGAGACATCTTTTCTAGAGATTTGCATGTCCTCAAAAGTAAGATTGGAAGAAAAGGATTCTTTTTAAATAAAAATAATACTTTGTGTTTTACTAGTATTGAAATCAATAGTGTTATCAGAATCCTATTGAATGGTGTGGAGATCAGAATTTACAATTGTCAGGTGTTATTTTAAAGTGATTTGTGCAAGACTTTGTAAATGAGGCAGACAGAGGACTGCAGTGTACTGTCATCAAAACTGTGTATTGGATGTGCAGTAAACTGAAAAAAGCCATTAATATATAGTAGGAGAAAGAACAGGACCTTCAGTAACACCAGCATTAATTACACTGCATAAGAATAATCAACCATCTGCCTTTATCTGTATGTCTGTACCAAAGGCTTGTAATTGAGTTGCAAGTCAGAAGATTAGACCATATGATGAAACCCTACTTTAATAAGCCTTTGTGCCAAACCTACTCAAATGCCATAGAGATAAGGAAGGGCAACCCCTCGAGATTCCCCAAACTTTTCTATGGCATTTGTCCAGAATTGGTTAACATAAGCAGAAGATCCCCCTGTGCGCTGGCAGTCATTTATAGTTAAGAGGCTTAATGATAGTTCATCATCATTAAATTCCTGCCATGTACCCTCAAGGGGTGTACAGGATATGATAGTACTACATGAAAAATTTACATCATTACTAACTTCCTATCTACAATTTTCCTCCAAATCAGTCTGTTACTTGTCAAGACTTCAACATTATCAGAGCTTATATTTCTATCATCTAAGGCACTTTGTACAGTATCAATTCACCTATATCTTGGTCTTCCTATGGGTCATTTTCCTGCCAGCTTGGCAGAGAACACTTGTTTTGCTAATCTTTCCTCGCCCATTCTATTTAGGTGATCATACCACCTGAGATTAGCTCTGCTAACGCATTCCTGGATGCTGACAATGTCAAGTTCTTTCCTAATATCCTCGTTTTTAATATGATATTGCCATTGATGCCATCTGTTGACACCTGATCTTTCTCAGGACTCATATCTGTGTCTAGTCTTTGGTCAATTTTTTTTTACTTCTGACCCAGCTCTCAGATCCATAAGTTAAAACTGATTTGAACACTGTCTTGTATACAGCTAATTTAGTGTTCCGACTAATTTCTCTCTTATTCCATATGAATTTATTCATTTGACTTCCTACCATATCAGCTTTGTCTAATTCCATATTTAATTTACCATCTTTACTAAAAATAGTGCCTAAGTAGCTGAAATGTTTTACTTGTTCCACACATTCTCCGTTCACAACGCAGTTGACATTTTCAACGATTCTGCCTATTTTCATTGTTTTTGTCTTTTTATTGCTGACCTTCATACCATATCTATTACAACAGTTATTCAATTTAGTCAGGGAATCTTGGAGACTTGTAGCAGATTTATTTAGAAGTATAACATCATCTGCATAAAGCAAAGAGCTCACATTAGCATCTCCAATTTTGATATCATGTTTAATACTACTTTCCTTCATAATGTGATCCATATAGATAATAACAGAGGGGATAATGTACATCCTTGTCTCATACCAGATTTAACATTAAACCATCTTCTTGTATTTCCTTCAATTCTAACTGCTGACTTGCAGCACAAATACAAACTAAGTATTGCTTGATATATTGCCCCATTGACAAAATATAACTGTAGCGTATTGAATAGCTTCTTTCTTGGCACCTTGTCGTATGCCTTTTCCAGATTGACAAAACTTAAATATAGATCTTTATTATATTCCCATGCTTTCTCAACTATTTGTCATAAAGTGAAGATCTGATCTTTATAGCCTCTATTTGGCCTGAAACCAGCTTGTTCTTCACTGAGCTTTTCTTCCACAATTATTCTCAACCGTTTCTCAAGTATACTTGCATGTGTCTTACCAGGAACACTCAGTAATGAAATGCCCCTGTAATTCTCACATTCAGTTTTATTTCCCTTTTTATATATGGGTATGATGAGAGCTCTACTGCAATCATCGAGAATTCGTCCCTCTGTCCAGGCTTTCTGAACTATGCAGTGCAGCTACTGTAAGACTTTTATGCCACCATACTTCAGCATTTCTTCAACAACCTCCAGAATATCTTACCTCCTTCTTGATATTTATTTTCTATGTTCTTGCCAAATTCCTCCCATGACTTTTGTTTAGCTAGTTTTACACGGTATTTAGCTTTCTTACATTTGTCTCTGTATTCTCTAAGAGCACAAGCGGATTTATTTGACAGGAACTTTTAATATGCTTTCTTCGTTTCCTTCACTGCCTCTTTAACTTCCTGTGTCCACCATGGAGTTGAGTTTTCTATCCTTGCAGACAACCTCACCACATGCCTCTCTGGCTGTATCTCCAAGGTTTGGTTGCTGTTCTCAAACTCTTTCATTTTTTCTTCAATAATTTTTGTGTATTTTAGTCTACAGTTCATATCTGAGAGCTGCTCAACTTTTATTCGCTTTAAAACTTTCTTACATGTTATTCTTTTTAATATGAAATTCAGTTTTATGCCTGCTCAAGACTAAATGGTGATCACTTCCAATTTCATATCCTCTGTACACTCTGGTGTTCTTCACCAGGGAGAAGACATCACTATCAACAATAACATTGAGACTTTTCTTATTCCTTGCCTCTTCTCTCCATGTGAATTTGTGCACATTTTTATGTTGAAACATTGTGTTAGTAATAACCAGTTCCATGACCTGAGCAGAAATCAAACAGGTATTTGCCATTATTATTAGCTTTGCTCTTTTTTCCAAATTTTCCAAAAATATTTTTGTATGTCTGATAATCATTTCCTACTCTGCTGTTTAGATCCCCAACAAGGACCAACTTTTCCTTTTTCATTGTGTCAGCTGTTTTCTCTAAAGCCTCAAAAAATTCCTCCACTTCTATCTTAGTAGAACCTTATGTGGGACTATAGGCTCAAATAAGTCTCATTGTCCAGTTCCTCATTCTCATATTTGCCCACATTTCTCTACTTGAGGATCCTGCCATTCACAAAGGTTAACCTCGTATTTAGTGTTGCTGGCTACTCCTTGTTTTCCTTGATTGTCATTGCCTGAATATAACATTTTATATTTATTGCTCAGAAAAGATCTCACCAGTTTTTGTCTTTTTTGTTTCAGTCACCCCTATTATGTTGATCTGGTACTTATCTAATTCCTCAGCTAGGTCCATTTCTTTACCATTCAGGCTTCTTATGTTGATAGTACCAATCTTTAACTCTGATGATGTTGAATTTGGGTGTGTTTTCAGGGCCTTGTTTAACTGGGTGATGCCCCAGCTGGCATGAAATTTTGTCATGTTGTACCATCATTTTGTATTTTGGTTTAACTGATAAGAATACAATTTGCTCGGCTAAATCCCAAACTGCCAGTTCTTCGTCGTTCGTTCCATAACCAGGTAGATACCCAACAGTGTGCACCATGAGAAGGTAAGGATTGGACATTAGGTCAGAAGCCCTGGTCGGTTCTCTGCATTCCTTTAAAGGCTATGTGGAGGTCTTCTCTCAGTTATATAGCTTTGACCCTTAAGCAATCCCTTAAGTACTTTAGTTTAGTGAGTTAATTGTTTTCTCTATTACTTTTTACTTTTGAAATAACTGAAGTTGACTGAAACTGATTTTTCACTCTTACTAATGGGGTCGAATATGATCTAAATTCCAGTTTGCAGGATATATACTGTCACCTTTTTTTTTTTTAATTCTCTCATATTGATATAATACTATATGCAATTGAAGAAATGCCATCATTACTGGGAGACTTTGGAATACATTTTGGATGAGATTGTTCTTATCTCTTGTGAAAAATAAGAGGAGCATTGAATATTGTATACTAGGAATGATAGGAAAACATTTACCAAGATCGTCTTTGCAAGAATTTAAATAAATTCTTGCAAAGACAATCTTGGTAGAATTTAAATAAAAATAAGAGGCTCAGGGATTGATTTTATCTGTGGCTAATGATGCAATGGAACTATTCAAGTGCAAAAGAGATGGAAGTATGTTTGGACAAAAGTTATGGCTAATCTCTTTTGGCAAGAGACAACTGGAAAGCATGATTGCAATTGACACAATGTACATTTCTTGTGTGCATTTCCTGGTGTGAAATACCTTATTCATTGGACTCTCATGTAGTTTGAATAAAGTTCTGTATTTGGTCTATAGAGCAGGGTTTCTAAATTATTTAATCCTTACCCTATCCACACTATTAATACAAAGTAACATAGGCTTAAACAGCTTTGCAGATTCACTGAAAGGAGGATACCATCTGGACCAGATCCAGATGGTATCCTTCCATTGAGCCCAAAATTTGCTCCAGAATTAATACTAGTCCTGTATCATCTATTGCAAGCTTTCCTGTTTGTGTGGTGTCTGTCCCACAGAATGTGAAAGCAAGCCTATATTCAGCTCAGCCAAAAGGAGATAAGACATCTATCAGAAACTGTCATCCCATTACCGTCTCAGTTTTCTCAAAAACAATGTTGGTCATCATCAGTTAACATTACCACGTTGAGGCCCACCAGTTAATTACCAGTCACTAGTATGGATTCTGCCAGGTAGTTTGAATAAAGTTCTGTGTTTGGTCTGTAGAGCTTTTTGCCCTATAGACCAAACTATTTGCTTGCTTCACAGCAAATCTTCTAGCTATCTTTACCTACTTTGGACACACACACACCATGGAAAGGTTTAGAAAAGTTGTTGTTTTTGATCCAGATTGGTCTAGCATAGAGGCCTACTTACAAAACTACCATCTTAGTGGCCATACTTTTTTACCTGAATTGCCAGTTACCTATCTGGTCCTTCACTACATGTCATGGTGGTTTACCTTGATGCTTTGTACTTTTGCCATGTGCTGACCTTTTCTCTCTAATCTCTGTCTGTCCATAGTTTGTTGAATGGCAGCACACTCCATTCATCTTATTTACTTGATAAACCTCTTTATAGTTCATGCTTAAATTTAAAACTTCATAATCCTCTATAGCCAATGCTTTAAACTCATTCCCTTGCCATTTTCCAGTGAATGTCGGCAGTGCCAAAACACAATTTGATAATATGCAGATCTCTAGTCAAGAATCAGTTTTCTCTTCTTTGACCAACATATCCTTTTCTGACACAAGCACATTATATTCACAGATTCTTCCAGCTTTCAAAAAACTTCTCTTTTTATTAGACTATTGATCTCCAATCCAACCTTAAATTATTTCTCTCATATCTGTAAGTTTTTTGAATAATATTAATGATTGAGCTCTCCTCCTGCATTTAATATCAATTATTATAAAATACACTATAATTTCAGTTATTTTCTTTTCTATCAAAGAAAAGTCACAGTGCATACTAAGAACGATCTTGAAATGCGACTGTAAATGACTTGTGTATCTAGATCCCACAATAAAAGGAAAGTAATGAAATGTGTAATATGTCATTTATGATGAACAATGTATTTATTTAAATATATGTGGTGGGAGATGGAGTTCATCACCCAGTGTGAGACCACTGTCCCACTTATTGGAGCCTGAAATAGCTTGAAAAGGTTTCATTTGGTCTCTAGAGTGAGATTTCTGGACTATGTAAAAAATAAGTGAATATATATATATATGTGTGTGTGTGTAGAAAGTTTTTTACCTTGGGTATAATGTATGTTACCACGAGTTGCCTAGACTTGCACTGCTTTGCGGATCACTTAGACTTACACTATGTGCAGGTGCAAACTTGACTTATTTGTCTGTTTGCTTACTTGGGAAATGAAGTAAAACCAGGTTTAAAATAGCTTGGCATCTTTAACATACATATATATATATATAAAATGGAAAATTCATGGTATGAATGTACTATAGGTTTATAAATAAAAACCTATCATGGGTGGGAGCAACATAATATATATATATATATATATATATATATTTAAAATAACATTAAATCATTTTCTTTCTTGTTCATTATTAAAATGAAATTAAATCTTATTTTTCAGGCTGTTGCAGATATTATTCGTACATGTTTGGGTCCTCGAGCCATGTTAAAGGTGAGAGAGCTTAGCTCACTTTTCAGATATAATTTTAATAGTGTTTTCATTAGATTGATGAAACAAATAACAGTGGAGTTAATGATTATAAGAAACAGTGTGCAATTAGACATTTAACATTATTGAAACAGATTGTAATATACAATAAGTGACCAGTTTATTAGGTATATATCCCTGTCATCAGTATCTCATATTCCTTCCATGCTACATGGAAGGAAATATTAGATGGGTACTTATCAGCAAAATAATGTGTTTTTAGTGTATATGGGCAATTTAGCACACACATTCACATTGATAAGTGATTTTGAGGGAAGAGTCAGATGTGACAGTGCAAATATTGCAGAATCTGCCACCCTGCAATGTTTATATGCACACACACTAAGCACCAAGAGAATGCCCCCCCCAATCAGAAAACATACAGACAGTGGAAATTCTCTGGCTGGTGCTATCTTGTTCAGGAGAGAGACTGAAAAAAAAAGGTTTATGTCTAACAAACTAGAGTCAGTGAAATGGCAGCACAGAATTAAGATGTCTGTCTGTCTGCAGAAGAGTATATTGTACATAGGGGCAACAAAATAAAACCACACTCAGTTTCACACATCTCATCTAAGAATAGTCAAGTGCAAATGACACTGAAATCTTTTAGGGAAAAGTCAACTTGTGATATGAATCCTAGTTTCCATTGGTTCATTCTGATTTCGGAGCCAGGTTATGGCAACGACAATGAAATCAATGTACCATTATGACAGCATTCTTTCTTGTCACATGTTAGGTTTCCCCTGACACCAGTGTAATAATGTGTATATTTCACATTAGCATTGCTGCTGGTCAAGTGCAGCCATTTATGCCCACAGTCTAATAAAGTTTTTTTCTGGAAGGATAATGTACTGTCACAAAATACAGATCATTCAGGAAGAATAGTCTCTCAGGAGCAGAAGGATAAATTTATCTTCATTGACTTGCTCAGTACTTTTTGTTACTCCCACTCATGGAAGGCTGTAAACCTATAGCATATTACCATGGGTGAGGTAAGACTTTATTATTTATTTATCTGGAAAATCTGCTCTGGAGACCAAACATGGAACTTTTTTTCTTAGCCAGTTGATTTCTTTTATGTCTGGTATCATTTTTACTGAGTTTATCCAAAGACTTCTATAATTTTCTGAATTGTGCATATCATTATTATTCCTTTCAGTAAGTGTAAAAAAAAAAATTATTTAATCCATTCACTAAGAAGTGGTATTTAGCTATGACCTATTTTGGTTGTGTTAGCCACATTACTGTTTTGAAATCATAATTGTGACAGTTGTGCTATAGCAAACATTTTAGAAGTGTTTTTCTGATATAGAGAATGACTGAACAGAAGTCCTCAGTGGATTATACAGTATGTTGCAAAAAGAAAATGCATACTTACTAAGTGTGTACTTTATTATTTCGTGAAAATTTAATCTGGGTGCTAGAAATCAACTGAGCTGAAGAACACTATAAGAAAAACTTAAATATAATTGTTTTGTCAAGCAAGTATTCAAAGGAATAGAAATAAAATAAGTGCTGAAAGTTCTATGTTATAGATTTATTTTCATACCTAAGACTGATGTGTTTTGTTAATTTGTTCTGTATTTAATGTTAGAATTGAAAGTATCAGCATAACTTATGTTTCTTATTAGCAAATTTATATCACTGGAGGAACAGTTTTGTACAGTAAACATTTCCTTGAAAAGAAATGCATTGTGTTTTAACCAATTTCAAACTGTTAGTTCTCTAACTTTTCAATTATGAAGTCCTTTTTGTTTTGATATCTGATAATTGTCTGTCGTCTGGCCACATACTATATAAAAGTTAATTGTATCTTAGAACACAGTAATACTACACCTATGGGTGGGGAGAGAATTCTTTTTTAAGTTATTAATGAACCATGATCCAGGTAGCAAACTTTTAGATATTACATTTATTCAGTTTGCCATACAATAAATAGCTTTCCTTGTATATTTCAGCTGCTTTTAAAACTTCTAATTTTCCTTCTTGTTAATAATATCCTCATTTTCTGCTTTGAATGAAACTTTGTAATCCTTTTTGTCATCTGGCTGTATGTATGCCACATAAAAATTGATTCTTTCTTGAACATGTTAACACTCTTGCAGTATGAGATAAAATTCAGTTTGGAAAAGAAAATTTTCTTCTTGATACCAAACTGAAAAATGCATGAAACTGATTGGTAAACTATTTAGTGTATCCTAATCAGCACCTACTGGAGGATGTATTCAAAAAGACTGTTAGCATCCTTCTCAAAAATAAGAATAATTATTAATAGAAGAAGAAGAAGAATACAGAAGAAGAAATTGTCCATTTGCTCATTCTCTTGTATCAAGAACTAACAACAGTTGTAGATTATTTTTCAAGCACTTATGTCAAAGAAATCTCTGAATGAATGAAAAATCCCAGAAAAAATTCTTTTTATCAGACCAGTTAAAAACAGGTATCATCTTTCTTTCTTGCTGTTCACTAGACAGGTTTTTATCTCATCCATGTGATTCTATTCAGCTTTATTGCATTGTTTTGAACTAATTGATAAACTGGCCAAAATTTGACTTGAAGAGCAACAATTATATCTGTTTAATGAGCACTTGTATGTCCAGCAGACCATATGATCAACATCAAGTGTAAAATAAATGAAGAATTTTGCCTAGAAGAAAACTTGCGCTCAGTTATATATTTGTACTAATACATCTCTTTTGCATAGTAAATGACATGTAAACTGTTATATTATTCATCATGTTTCGGATCAAAGTTTGATGGGACAGAAAGAAGATATTAAGTTATAGTTTTTTTGTATTAACTAGCAATATCTGTGAAGTTTTAGGGAATATTCTGAGTTTTCAGAGCAAGATAGCATTTGTACAAAATGTGCTGTGTCAACTTGGTTGACATACTTAATGTGTTAAATATAATTAAATGAGAAAGTACTCTAAATAGAAGGCATGCTCTTCGGTCAATGTAAAAAGTTCTTTTCCCTAAATATAGATTATTATTAAAATTTATAGTGATAAGATAAATAGCCATTCTTATCATATGATTGGCATTGACCAATAAAAATATATCAAAATCAGTTAACATAAATTCCACAATTTTAAACTCTTGTCCTTTATCCTTTACAGATAGTTATAAATTTTCTAGACACTTAAATTTATTTTAGTATGTTTATAGACCTTGGTTTTCATCAACAGTGCTCCAGTATTGTATTTTAGAGGGTATTATTTGTAGATATAAATGACAAAAGCCAGTGATTTTAGGAATCCTGTATGAAGTTCCAAAATCCCTTATATAGGAAAAAGGTCACCTAATTGAGATAGAAAAAGTTAAAAATAGAAAAAAGTTCTGTATATTGTACAATAATCAATTCACAGCAGCATGTCTAATTGCTCTGGTGTGTCATATATTTTAATTTTTCCTAAGTTTAGGAAGCTAGTCTGCAGTTGTACAACTTCAGTTGGTCATCTGAAATAACTCCATATTTTTAATGTGTTACAGTGTGCACAATTTGACCAATGTATTACAGCCTACAAATGATTATGCAACAGTCTATGTTTAAGGAAGATGACTTACTACCATTTCACTGAAAGGAAATTTGCTTTCTGTTTACAGTGTACTTTCTCATTTCATTATATTTAACACATTCATTCATTCTGGGGAATGTATAGTATATGGCAGGGACTCTTTTAGATGCTGAGTAAGTTATTTTTCCATGGCAAAATCATTTTAAAAATTGAAATGGTAATGTATATAACATCCTGAAAAAAATGTTTAAATTGTTTAATGTTTACTTATAGAAAATTTACAGTAGTTCAAAATTGAATTTCATATAGAAAAGAATAACATGTAAGAAAGTTTTAAAGCAAATAAAAGTTGAGCAGCTCTCAGATGTGAACTGTAGACTAAAATACACAAAGATTATTGAAGAAAAAATGAAAGAGTTTGAGAACAAGAACGAAACCTTGGAGATTCAGTGGCAAACCTTGAAGAAAACCCTGATTGATTCGGCTAGAGTAATTATTCGGCTAGGCATGTAGTGAGGGTGACTGCAAGGATATAAAACTCAGCCCTCCATGGACACAGGAAGTTAAAGAGGCAGTGAAGGAAAAGAAGAAAGCATATCAAAAGTTCCTGGCAAATAAGTCAGCTTGTGCTCTTAGAGAATACAGAGACAAATGTAAGAAAGCTAAATACTGTGTACAACTAGCTCAACAAAAGTCATGGGAGGACTTTGGCAAGAACATAGAAAATAAATATCAAGAAGGTGGTAAGATATTCTGGAAGTTGTTGAAGAAGCTTAGAAATGGAGGAAAGAGTGCTATAAAAGGAGTTAGAGGTGATAAAGGTGACATGAAAACAGGAGAAAAAGATATCCTTGAAGTATGGAGTAATTACTTTGAATAACTACTAAATGAAACAAGCAGTGATAGCATGGTGGTAAAAAAACACTCAACAGGCATGCAGTCAGGAATAGATATCCATACTTGAAGTAGAAAAATCCATCAAAGGCTTGAAATGTGGAAAGGCAGCAGGAGTAGATGATATTCGACCAGAAATGCTGAAGTATGATGGTATAAAAGTCTTACAGTGGCTGCACTGCATAGTTCAGAATGCCTGGACAGAGAGACAAATTCCTGATGATTGGAATAGCGCTCTGATAGTACTCATATATAAAAAGGGAAATTAAAACTGAATGTGAGAATTACAGAGGTATTTCCCTACTGAGTGTTCCATGCACGATTTATGCCTATATACTTGAGAAACAGGTGAGAAGAATTATGGAAGAAAAGCTTGCTGAACAACAAGCTGGATTCAGGCCAAATAGAGACTGTCAGAATCAGATCTTCACTTTACTACAATTAGTTGAGAAAGCTTGGGAATATAACAAAGATCTGTATTTAAGTTTTGTCGATCTGGAAAAGGCATACGACAAGGTGCCAAGAGAGAGATGCTATTCAATACACTACAGTTATATGGTGTCAGTGGGGCATTATATCAGCAGTACTTGTCTTTATTTAGGTTGTAAGTCAGCAGTTAGAATTGAAGGAAGTACAGGAAGATGGTTTAATGTTAAATCTGGTGTGAGACAAGGATGTACAATATCCCCTCTGTTATTCATTATCTATATGGATCACATTATGAAGGAAAGTGGTACTGGAGATGAACTAAATTAACTATTGCCCTCTCCACTTTAGCATCATCAGCAAACTGGAAATTTTGCCTCTAATCGTTCCCAGTATCATTAATATACAAATTGAACAGCATCTCAGGAGTGCACCACTGGTTACTTCCTTCTCCCCCCTGATTCAGCTCTGCTACATAACACTATCCAGTGATGTAGTGGTCCCTGGTAATATCCTGAGTGTGTGTGTGGGAGGGGGAAGGAGTCATTCAGTATATCTTGACATAATATAATAATATATCTTATGACAGTATAAGAGGTACTGCTGTTCATTGTGCATAATATCTAGTGCTTTTAATGCTTTTTATTTTATAGATGTAATTTTTACATCTATAGTACAGCAGTACTAGTAATGAGAAAGTGTTAGGGACAGATACTTATATATCTGTGTGAGTATATGTATATATAATACATCAATAAAATATGAGTAATAATTAAAAAATAACATGTAAAAAAAGTTGAAAAATGTTATGTATGTGCTATATTTGTATATTGAATAAGAATATAACACTATAAATCATTTTTATTGTATATACCTTAGAAAGTTTGTTAAAACTACTCTTCAATTGGTTCTTAAAGAACTTTTTTCAAATCATGGTTTTCATTTATGCCAGTTTCTAACTTTTTACTGTGTCTGCATTTTATACCATGGCTTATTGAGATTCACTAATCTTGTAGTGAATAGAGGAAAGAAAAATTCCAGTGTCCACATTATATTCAAACCCACAATGTATTAATCAAACCAACAACCACTGTATTTGTGAAATTTTCACAGGTAGAAAATTATGTTGTTGAAGTAAGCTAGGATTGATTATACAGAATTCAGAATTTTTTTTTGAATTTATATATATGAGGGTTGTTTGAAAAGTTTGGTAAATAAGTTAAACACATTATTTTGGAAAAAATCACCTTTATTTCTCATCAGTGTCTACACATTTGGTCCAGTGAGTTTCCAATTTTTTCATCTCATCTGCCAAATTGTGCAAAATAGTCATTGATGGCCTTGATGACATCCTCGTTCGAAGAAACTTTTTTTCCCACCGAGCCAAATTTTTAAGTTTGGGAACAAGTAGTAGTCACAGAGGGCCAAGTCCGGAGAATATGGTGGATGCGGAACCAATTCGCACCTCAATTCATGCAATTTTGCCATTGCAACAGCCGATGTGTGAGACGGCATTGTCTTGATGAAAGAGCACTTTTTTTGTGTGCCAATCTTGGCCATTTTTCTTCACTTCTTCTTTTAAATGGTCCAACAATGATGCATAATAGTCCAAATAGTCTATCATGATAATTCTTTGGGAATCCCAAAAAACAGTTGCCATCACCTTCCCAGCTGTCAATACGCTCTTCTCTTTTTTCAGTGCACTTGCACCGGGCATTCTCCACTGTTTTGACTCCAGCTTGGACTAAGTGTGTAATGATGGATCCAAGTTTCGTCTACAGTCACGAATCGATACAAATTGCGATTAAACATCGCCAAACACTGTGTTGAAATGTTTTTCACATGCATTTTTGATCGACAGTCAACAATCGCAGCACCCATCACTCACAGCTTTTTCGTGTGCAATTTTTGTGCAGGATATTATATACCCATTTATTTGAGATGCCTACAATCTCATGCACTTTCACTCGGTGGTGTTCCATAACGATACCATGGATTTTGTCAATCATTTCCTTCGTAGTGACCTCGGTCGGATGTTCGGGTCATGCTTCATTTTCGATGGACTTATGACCACATTTAAACTCGTTTATCCAAAAATATATAATCTTTAATGCTGGTGCAGAGTCCCCATGAGCTGCATCTAACTTGACTTTGATCTGCATGGCCGTCAATTTCTTCAAATAAAAGTGTTTTATCACTGCACGAAACTCGTTTTTCTCCATTTTTATGAAAAATGAGAACATGGTCATTTTAGATGTTTGCCAAACAAGAACTACGCATTGCACGTGGCCAAAATTTTGCCAGGGGTCATGAAATAGATATGTACCGACAGTGCCATGAATGAGCAAATTGTGTCGCTGTCTATTGGAAATTTACTAAACTTTTCAAACAGCCCTCATATATATATATATATCACACACACAAAATGCAGAAGGGCTTGTAGCAAATAAATGCTCTGTGGACAAGGATTAGGAGTAAAGTAATCTGTTGATATTCTTCTTGAACTGTTGGAAGTTGTAATCCATTGGAAATGCTTCATGGGGAGGCTATTCCACAGATGGAATGAAAGATGATCATGAGTTAGCAGATTTGGTGAGTATGCAGTTCAGCTGTCAAGGGATGTTGTGCAGCTATTGCTAGTTCTGGCTGAAATGGGAGGCATAATGCATGCTAGCTCTGCTGAAAATGGCAATGGAAATATCTGTAGAAAAGACACAATGCAGAAACTGATCTTCTGTGTGAAAATGGCTGAAGAGAGCCTATAAGAGCTGTGTGAAAATGGCTGAAGAGAGCCTATAAGAGCTGTCATTAATAAACCAAACTGCCCTTTTCTGAACAGCATCGAGAATTTTTAGGGAGGTCTTAGGTGCATCACCTCAAACATGAGAGTAGCATTCCAAGACTGATTGGATTTTGAATTTATTCAAAGTAACTGTTCAGCAGAGAAGTACTGTCTCTTGAGCTGAAAAGGATGCAAAGTTTTTTTGGAAGTGATGTTACTATAAAAGTGATGATTATACCAGGAAAGATGTTGAGTAAGAGTCATTCTGAGAAGAGAGATTAGGTCTTGACTGTTGAGCTGAGCATTATCAAAAGTAAGTGGAGAAGATCTTTTTTTTTTTTTTTTTTTGTGAGAAAATAAAAAACTGTGTTTTGGAAGCACTGAAGCTGACTAGGTTGTTTTTACCTCTTGTCTCCTACTGTTTCAGAAAGATCTATGAAGAATACACATGTTCCCTATTCTGTCGTAACATGTTAAATGACAAAACCAGATTGTCATCACTTTGTTGTGCTGGTTGTAAGTCAGTGATTAGTTAATTGAACCATTCTCTCAATACTCAGTAATAAATTTTCATAACTTTCTTAGTCACTAGGATGTGACATTTATTATGACTTAATAAGATGCAAGGAACCTTTGAGGATCATGTTCAGTGAAGGTAAGTTAGCAGGTCTTATATGGAGATAGCAAGGTTTTCATCCCATAAGATAAACCAGACATAGAACACATAATTAAGAGGCATAATATACAGGCCTCATGGCTTTAATTGTTGCTTTAGCTATAATTATAGCCAATATAACTTTCATGATGTCCTGAATTATAAACTTCGATTAAATTCCCTCTCTGTCTCCTATTAGATAAATATCAGATTTCGACTAATCAATTGATTCTATAAATGACATTATACAGTCCCTTACACATCATCAGTCTTCTCTGAAAACCCTTGATTTTTTTTGACATCCATTAAAAACCTTAGTGAGCAGAGCTGGGAACCATAATTCAATGTTGATCATAATCTAATCTTATATAAATGGTATTGTTAACTTCTTTTCTCCTATAAGTGAAGCTTCTTTCAATTCATTCCATAATCTGCTGAGCTTTACTGATTGTTTTAGTTATTTATGATTCCCGAGCTTAAATTCTCTATCAACTAGCCTTTCTAAATCTTTGTATTCATCAACTTTTTCTAAAGTCTATCCATTCAATTATATCAATCTGATATTATTAAATTTACTTGCATTTTAATTTGAAATCCCACTTCTCCATTCACTCTTCCATTGGTTTAACATGATCCTGTAAAGAATTTCATTCATCAGCACAATTGACTGCTCTGCTCAACTTTATATTAGCAAAGAGAAATTTTACTTGTAATATTTGAACCAAAATTATTTATGAAGATTCCTCTAAATGCTATCCCACACACACTTAACAAACAAAACCCATGCTGTTCTGTGTTCAGCAAGTGATTCCTATGAAGGAGATATCACACTGATATGACTTCTAATTATTTTTTTCATTACTTTGTCTATAATACTAAGAAGACTCAATGGTCTTTAATTTGCTACTTTGTCATGACCTACCCTTTGTGAATTGGAAAAACCCTTGCAAACTTCAACTCCAAAGGAACCTTTCCCATGGTCAGTGATTCCCTCAAGATTATCAAAAATGAATTAACTAATCCTGCATAAATCTGTGTACTACTAGAGGGAAGATATCAGAAATTGCATCCCTTCCTGTATTATGTCATTGACCAGTATTCACGTGTATACTAAGAACTTGATTATTCATCCAGCTAACTTAATTCTCGTAATATACCAATCGGCGTTAGCTTTTTTTTAATTGATCCACCCTTGATGCTTTCTAATTATAATTTCTTCCCCATAGTCAAATTTAATTCCCCAAAGTCCAATGATTACTGTCACGGAGGGATTCTAAGTTATTAGTATCTATCGCGACCTCTGTTAATGAATCTGAGAACCTATCTCCCTCTGGTAGTTATCGTGCGTGTTACTTTAAATAATTAACACGAAGTTGCCCCAAAGCTTTTCTAATAATTAGAGCAACAATGTCAAATGCACACGTTTGACAGAATAGACTATGCACATATGATTAACATTCCTAAATTAAGTGTATACAAAACCAAATTAACTTTTAACAAGCTATTGAGCCTAACGCGTTAAAAGGAATATGAAAGTCTACAGTAGTTAGTTCATTCTTTACATAAAGTTGGTAAAAAAAAAAAAACACTCAAGAATTAACTGGTCACAACAGTGTGATCTAAATTTAGTGGTGTTTATTTTATTTGCTTCTCCCTCCTTTGCTACGCATCCAACCGTGCGAGAGAGAGAGAGAGTTGCAAAAGCCCAAGAACTGTATTATGTATTTATTAGTTTTGCAAAGCAAAAACAAGATTTACACAGATACGTTCCTCCTCCCTCAGTTGGAATTTGTTTCATCAGTATGAGAATGTTCTCGTAAAATATTTATAGAATTCTATGAATTTACTTATTTATTAATTGTTATTATTTGTATCATGGATGGAAGAGTCACGTCATCAAATCAGAATTCACCGCAGCATAAACGTGCTTACGCAAAGTCTGTTTTGGCTCTTGCGAACCTCGTTTGTCCCGTGCTTTATTGTTCATTACTGTTATTTATTGCCGATCGATAACTCTACCCGATATTAACTTGAGTGACCTTGAATGGTCACTTCTTGTTGTGCCGCATTATATGGTGAATTATGTTGAACTATTTGAGTAAATATCTTACGTTTGTCGCTGTCTTCTGCGCTAAAATCCATTAGATAATTTAAATATCATTTCGAATTGCTCAATGAATGAAGTCTGCTGATAATATAATAATTAACTTTAATCGCTTAGCAGCAAGTGCTAAAAGTATTGTAAGTCATTAATTCCACAGCGTGGAATTTAATATCTCTCTCTCTATTCTCCTGTAAATAATTATTCAGAAGAAATATGATGCGCTGCACATCTTCCGATAATACTTAAAACTTTATAATAAAGTTGATGTAGCAGCATAATTTCTTTGTACAAATAATATGAATTCTAACGCTTTCTTGTAGAATAACATTTAATGTAGTACTATTGTTTATATCGCCTTCTAAAACTACCATCCTTGTCATTTGTAGGGTTTTTTGTAGTATTCCATGAACATAAGCAATTAATCGTTTTGTGTAGATGCTAGTGTAGCCCAGATTGGGGATTATATATATTGGCCTTTCGCAGTGTGCCCTGGGTATCCATGGTGGGATAATATTTTTTTAGTATATATATATATATATATATATATATATATATATATATATATATATATATATATAGCTGAGTTTCGGGTTGCAGTTTCGATTAGAATTGTCAAATAGATCGATTTGCTTAAATCATCTCATATGACTTCTCGAGAATGGGAAAACGGCCGGAAGTTCGAAACCACGACGAACAGGCTCCCATGCAGAATTTGGTAAGACTATTTTCGTTATGGAAATTAGCTTCATATAGAAGGTATCACTAATCCGACCATGATTGGAGGATTTGGGGTGGGGGGAGAGGAAGGGAACTTGGATAATGGAGTATGCAAGCACTTTTTCATGTAAACATTACGCATAATCGCCTTAAAAACTGATTGATGTTCTGAATCGTTCCACTCGGAATAACAACACTTTTCGTTGGAAAGATCGGGATTTGAATCTCATCAGGGACGCCAGGAACTTATTTTTTTTTCCCCACTGAAGCAGAATTAAGAAAGAGCAAGATCTTTAGCAAACATGGTTCCAACTGGCCCAGCATCGCGACATGCGAAACTTCTGTTGGTAGTTATTTTAAGACTTCTATGAAACGATCCTCTGGATGTTTAAAAATGTTTCCTATATCTCGTCATTGTTTTATGACATCAGTTTATAGAGTTTGCTGACCCTACAGCACGTCTGACCAAGGAAAAGATGGGCTCTTAAATGCGGGAAAGTTTAGTCCTCGAGATAACACTATGTGAAGATAGCTCTTCCAGAGAATAGATAGAGATAAAATTCCACTAAGCATGTGTTATAACAGACGTAGTGGAGAAATTATAAGATGGCAGTTCATTGGAACAGCGCTTATAAAATTGTGATTTTTCCTTTCCTCCTTAATCTAATTGTATTAAAACCAAAATTCAAATTCCCTCTATATCTTACTAATTTGCAATAAGTCCAAGCGAGAAGAAAGGAAGTGACTTTTCATTGACATCCTATCCCATCTTAGTACTTGATCATAAATTGATCAGCTCGTTCTTTATAATTTTCAGGCTTATTATTGGCCAAAAACTTTTGAACGATTTCCAGCCTCCTTTTAGCACTGTTTTCGAATTCGTTTAATATAGTTCCTTGGAGATCGGATTCTAAGGCATCTGCAATTTTTAGAAATCTTTTATTTAGATACAGGAATGTAGGTCCATTTTTGCTTATGTTGGGGGTGGGGATCAAATCATTTGTTCTCCCCCAGCTCTTTTAGGCTTAATCAATTTGTTATTTTGTAAAGTTTCAGGTATTTTTTTTTTTCCCATAGAAAAAAATCGAGGTGATTTTGGATATACATATTCTACTGCATGTGAAACACACACACACACACACAAAAGTGGATTCATCCTAGAGCCAGCAGGGGTAGAACAGAAAATGGAGAAAAAAGAGCACTCGACCACCTAAAACAGGCGGTCACCATCTTGAAAATAATAGTTTATGTGAAAGTGTTAATAAGAAATAAAGTACACGTCTCGAGATAATGGCAGTAAAAAGAAATCATATTTGGACAATCTGGAAATAAGCTGTGATTAATTCTAAAATCCTCCAATATTGTAAAATTTCTGTGGATCCGCTGAATAACTAGCTGCTGCAATTAATAGGATTCCAGCTTAATTGTTTTTCTTCCATCTAAAGGATAGGATAACCAAATATCTCACTTTTATCAAAATACAAAAATAGGCAGCTTAAATTAAATATAATTTTTAATTCGATTTCATATGGAATGACCGACCGAAGGTTAGCCTATCTCATAAACGTGTGAAAGGGTTTTGGTTCTTCTCCCGAACCTCGTTTTTTCTCCCCCCCCCCTTCAAAATAGCAATACAAAACCAGAAGAACACAAACAATTTGTAGACATACACGAGCCTTATAGCATTAGTTTCTCCAGCCGTAAATCTCAACAACCTTGGCTGGTGTGGATTGCAGCTTTGTTCGTTGAGGCCTAAAGTACCTGAAAAATTCCATGTTTAGTCCATAGAGCTGGCTTTCCGGATTAAATATCCCACCCGAAGTACTAATACTAATGTACTATACATATCCTTTTGCAGGGGTGGGATTCACATAAAAAGGCGGGAGGAAGTGCGCTTTTTTACACTCGAAGTAATGAAAGTATGTGTCTTAGCACACAATAGCACTTGTAAACTTACCATTCATAACAAAGGCGGTGCCTGCATTCTCTCGATGTAACATCATTAGAGTACAGGTAGCCCTCGTATAACGCAGATGTCAGGTTTCATAGAAATGCCGTGTTGTATAAATCGCGTTATGCGAGACTTGAATCACATAGAAAAAGTAGGGTTAGGTTCCGAAATCTTTATTATTATTATTATATAAACAACAATGACATCCAACAAAAAATATTTTTATTTAATTCAGGTAAGTTAAGAAAACATATAAACTATGAAACAAATACGTAGAATAAACTTATAAAATTACGAATTGTACGTAAATTTCATTGCACGTAATACATAAATGTTTTAGGCAAAATAAAGTGCATATTTTAATCGTCATCGCTGTCTTCAAAACTAACATTTCGTAGATATACTTTATTGACGAGTGTCCGGACGTCGTCGTCACTTGAAATCTCTTGGACATCATTATTTGTATAATTCTCATTGCATACTTCGGCTGGTTTAGTTATCAAGAAGTCAGTAATACGACTTTGCTTACCACTATGCTGCAATTTTTTTTTATTAAGTTCAGAATAGGGAGCAAAATAAATAAAAAAATAAAATTGTCTCGTGAATTTTCCTGAACGCTCCATTTGAGGGATTATTATCCGTAAAATAACTTCCTAACTTTCTTGCCAAGTCCAATCCTTATTGCTAATTTCTTTAACGATTCATCACAATTAGAATCTTCGGCAGAACTTTTCCCGCCATTTGGTTCGACGTCATCAATTAATTGTACCTCTTCGTTTAAATCTGTTTCCCCATCAATTAATTCACTAATATCGTTTTCAACCATATCCCAAAAGCCCTTAAGTGGCTATTACTATAAAAATAAATTTTCTAAATAAAAATGTATTACATATTAATTATGTATGTAACTCACCAGAAAATAAAGTGCTCAGCTTGAGATTAACACACTTATGATTTTTAATGCGCTTTCCTGACAGAAAACGAAGACAATTATCAACAATAAACACTTTATATGGTAAACAATTAACGTACATGCGTGCTAAAGGGTATTTCTTCAAATATAAATTCGCTGCCTAATAACTACATGCGCGATACGGGAATTTAACGAAGATAAAATTTGATTTTTAAGTCGCACGGAAAAATATGTGATATGATAAAGGGTTACTACAATTTGTAGACCGTGTTATATAGAAATTGCGTTGTATAAGTACCGCGTTATACGAGGGTTACCTGTAATTAACAACTACAGTATTCCTTCGCGTAAGAGGTTCAGGCATGTTAATATATTTATTTTTCAGATTAACGTCGTACATACCCCGAGGGGCACACATGCTACTTATTTATTATTCTTGTTTGTGCTATATATGGATGTTTGTAAAACGAGCATCATACATCAAGCAATCGCAAAACCGATACGCGCACCAGGAAATTCACCACTCACGTTGTACAGGTTGGCTTGTGTACTCACTGCTAATCTTCTCCTGTTTTCATACATATATTAACATTTTTGACATTGCTAATTTGACATCTAATTTCGCAATGTCATAAAGATAATTATACGTAATTTTTAATCACTTTATCCTTCAGCCATAACTAATTCTTTCTTCAAGTTACGTAAAATTGGTTGCTGAAATGAAATTTTAAAAATAAAGCTTGAAAATGAATTTTTGTAAAAGTTAAATAAGAGATGAAAATATACCAGCAACAGTGCTACGCATAACAAAATTCATTGAAAATAAATTCGAGTGAATGGCCTAATGAAGTCAGTAACAAAGAATTAAAAAACGAAGTGACAGTTAAAATACACTTAAATACGAATGCTGAAGCATCGTGAAGGGGAGAAAAAATAATCATTTTGTGAAATAACGAAGGAATGATACATATGCGGTTTAGAGAAATTGAAAATGATTCCGTTTGTTGCTAAATGATAAATTATGCCAATTATAAAACAGTACTACTGGTTGTTAGTACTTAATGAATTAACAACAGCTAGCATTTATCATTTGAATTATAATTTTGTCACATGTATGGAAAAATTGAGTGCTTATTAATGTCCAGGTGTTAAACATGTATCATAAAGCCTGTAGCACACTATTAATCGATTGTTTAGCCTATATTCGTCTACTGTAATATGATCTGAAAATGCCAGTGGTACTTTCAAATTTCTTCGACTTTGAACAGATCTTAAAATAGTTTGGTGATATTTCATTAAGAAAAAGGAAATTGCCGGTTAAAATACGGAAGGTGTTGCAAAAGTGTAATGCTTTGGTCGGATACGTTAATTCAAATAATCATCTGTATGTTGGAGTATTTCCGTTTTTCTTCTATGTAGAAATTACTTGCACCTTCCACTTATCGTTCAGCCTTTGTAGTATTTTGAAGTTAAACCTCCCGCATTTTTACCATTACACATTTATGTACTGATGTGCTTTTAATCGTGCTTATAGAATACATAGTGTCCAAAACTCGCAATTATAATATTTTTTTTTTTTTTTTTTTGTATATGTGAGCTAGCAAAATTAAAAATTAATTACGTGAGTGTTCATATTCATATTGATTATCAATGCCTGTGCCATGAAAATTATCGCTTAAACTTACACGCCTAACGTAGGTGTAAGTTTAAATCGCACTACTTTACTTTTTCTAATACCGATTAAACGTTTGTATACTCCGATTACATCGCTTAAAAGAAGACTACATTATGTGACTACTTCAGACAGGGTCTATTCAGAACGAGGTCGTTGTTCTCTACCATGGGCTGCGTGCCCGAGCGCCAAAAACGTGTTGCAAAATGCAGTTTTGAGCCTTCTTTACGAGACATAATAACCCATCTTTTTATGGAGGATAAGTGGAACAGAAATTAAAACATTTTACGTTTTCAGTGCTGGCTTTAATATATATATATATATATATATATATATATATATTTGCAATTGGTGTTTTGTAGATCCGTGGATTAGTGCCAAACGTTCCGTATTTTTTCCATGAGCTGTAGTTTGGAATTTGAAAGTACCGCAGGAGTTGACTGTTTAGCGGGTCTTGTTTTATCAGTTTAATCACTCCTGTCTCCCAGACAGACGGATGGTTTTCTGAGCTATTTTAGCATCGATTTTCACATTTCATGATCTCCACCTTTCGTTATATTCGTAAATGTTTGTTGTAAGGTGGAACGCGCCGCTTTTGAGGTAAAATAACATGGAAGATATGCTAATGTGCGACCGTGTATGAGATATTTATTATCTGAAACTGGACTGTTCATTAGTCTAACGAAAGTTTTTTCTTGTGCATCACTGTATTCGTTAATTCGGCCGTTCTTTTATGCTTTTGTTAGTGAAAGAATTTCGATAGTTGCAATTCCACGCCAAATATAAATATATTCTGTATTTCAGCTGTACGGTTTGGAAATGTATTTGTATGCGTACGTGCATATAATATTATTATTGCAGTACATTATTATGTACTATAGGTTGATCAGCTAACCTCTCGTGTATGGGCTCAACATTTAAAAAAAAAAAAAGTATCAGTATGTCAAACTAAAACGATAGTAATTGCCGGCCTGGTTGGCCGAGTGGTTAGCGTATCCGCTCTCCAGCCTGCGGGTTCGAAACCTGCCGTGGACATGGATGTTTGTGATTGACTGTCTGTGGAAATACTAGCGGTTGCGTAGTTGGTGGAGGTAGAGCAGGTGTCCTCCCTCGATGAGTCTTTGGACTCCCCGGAGGTGTCATGTAATAATAATTTTAAGTTTTTGCAGTTCAAGTGGCCATACTTTGTGTGTGCACTATGTTATTGGAGAGGTGCCCATATTTCTGCTTAGGTCGCAACTTGCCAGATATTTTGCTCATATAAAATATTTTTTAAAAAATACTGTTTTTTTTTTTACCCTTAATAGTTATCGGCGTTATGTTTAGGATATTCTCGTGTTAACGAAACCATATAGCGTGCCTTTATAAGAAACTGAATTTATTGAAATCATCCAAGTTTCGTAGCACTTAATTAGTTCCTTCAGAAAAGCTGTTGATCCATAAGAGCTATTGTTCCTGCATAGTAAAGTCATTAGGCTGTTATTTGCTATTTTCAAATACTTTTTTTTAAGCCTCCCAGGTTGGTTTATATTATATTTATTTCCTGTAGTGGTCATCATACTAGCTTACATCATCGGAAGACTTCTGGATCAGGATTTTGGTCTGCTAACGGTTTTTTTTTTTATTTTTGCCAGTTTTGTTGCCATTCGTTTTTGATACGTAGTTGTTTATATTTCCCTTGGTTCATATTTATGCATCTTCTCGGCATTGCGAACTATTTACATCCTGTTTCTTTTACTTCATGGGTGGCTGCTTTTGTGAAGCAGCCTACCCTTTCTTACCATTAAAAAAAAAAAAAAAAGTTCAGTAAAATTACACTATTCCTCTTCCTATGCCCCAAAAGCAGGCAGATAATACAACAGTCGGATATCAAGAAATTTGTTTTCTCTGTTGATAGACAAAAACAAAACTAAACCTACGAAATGTCATTTGTTGGATCCGACCGAAAACAAAATATCTGGAAATTAACGTGAGAATGTTCAGCGACTTCGGTGAAACATAGTTACATGTCTAGTTGGCCGAGTGGTTAGCGTATTCGCTCTCCAAGCTACAGGTCCAATCCCGTTTTGGGCATGGACGTTCGTGATCGTCTTCAGGTGGAAGATGAATTTAATCGCCCGGTGTGAGACCACCTCCCAGCTTATGGGAATGCTGAAGTGGCTTGAAAAAGTTTGTTCTCTAGAGCAGAGTTTCAGACTACGTTTCAGAATTTAAAAAAAAAAATAATTAATTAAAAATACAATATATCTTCTTCTTTGGTGCATCAATTCAAAGATTGGTAATTATTTCAGCACATCATAACATTCTGTCCTGTGATCGCCTCTTTATTTCCTCATAACTCCTAGCGCCAGTTTGCATCATTATGTTATTTACATATGAAATTCTTGGTCTGCCTCGTGTCTTTTCCTTCTACAGTCCCCTTCATTATTTCTGTAATCAGTCCCCCATGCCTCAAATGGTGCCTAATTAGGATTTTTCTTCTTATTGATGTGTTTTTCGTTAATGACCTCTCTTCATGAACTATATTTAGAATTACTTTTCCTTTCTGTCCAACTAATTTTCATCATTTTTCTCCAGCACCAAAGTTCAAATGCCTCCAACTTTTTGATATATTGTTTTGTTAGAGTCCTGGCCTCACAAACCATATAATGCTCCATATGTATGTTTTCACTAGCCTTTTTTTTGAGCTGGATGCTAAGTCCTTGACTGGTAAAAATGTTTCTTCTGTTGTAGAATGGCTTTTCTGGCTAGGATTATTCGTGCTTTAATATCTGATTGGTTTCTTCTATCTTCTGTGATAAGACTGCCGAGATATTTAAAAGAGGATATCTGTTGTATTAGGTTATTATTTATTTCCAGGTTTATTTTCATTGGATTTTCTTTACTTGTAATTAATAATTTTGTTTTCTAATAATTTTTAGGCTGTATTGTGTGAAAATTTCTTCCATCTTTGTCAGGGTGACTTTCAGTTTGTTTTCGTTATCAGCTAAAACTGCTATATCATCCGCGAACCGTAGCCAGTTAATATCAATTCCTGTTTCTATTAGTTCTTTCAATTTATTTATTGCATCTTCAATGTAGAGATTAAACAGTATGGGTGAAAGAGAGAGCACCCCTGTCTTATACCTCTACATATTCTTGCTATTGCGATTTTTGTTTTATTGCTGGCTGTTTCTATTAGGGCTTCTTGATGCTTGTAAAGATTAAATATGAGCCTTCTATCTCTCCAATCTACCTTTATTGTTTTTAGGAGGTGAAACATTTGGTTCCAGTCAATACTGTCCAAGTCAAGAAAGCCTATCAGAGTATTTTGATTCTTCTCAAATCTTCTTTCAATAACTGTTCTTAGAGCTATGATTGCTTCTCTTGTTCCCTGAATCCAAACTGGTCATTGCCGATATATTCTTCAATCTTCTTTGTTAGTTTTTTTTTTTTTTCGTATAATTTTGAGTAGTATTTTCGAAGCATGTGATATTAAGCTTATTGTTCAATGATTTTCACACTTTTTTGCATTATTTACTTTAGGAATATATAATTGATAAATACAATATATAGTTGATAAAAATAGTGGGGGGGGATCCTTAGCTTACCCACGATACAGAATGTATTATAGGTTTGCAAATAACCTTTTGTGGGTGGAAGCAACATTAAAAAAAGTTATTTTATAAGGTTATTTATTGCTAAAATTAATAAGTCACATGAGCAAGGTATTATTCTTCTACTTAATTTGCCGTTCTCTTGCAAAGAAATCTTCCTTATTTTGATGAATTCTTAAATTGGTATGTATCAGCCACAAAACGTCTTACTTTTTATTTTTAATTGCAGTGAATGAAAGTTAAGTAAATGGGTTTTATAGTTCCGCACATGGTTTCAGGGTGGTGTGCAGAATGCCGGGTTTTTCATCATTCAAAACAAACCGTCCGTAGAACAATTTTACCAGTCATATTCTTCGTTCCAGTTATTTCCTATAAGTGGTCCTAACAGGCGCTCACGACCTTTCCAAGTATTCTCTGGACTTCGCAACCGTCACTCGATGATAAAGTGGTTAACCCCATACCTCCCGCTGTGTCTTATGTCTGTAGATGCGTGTGCTCACAGGGCCGGTTTGTCTGTTCTGGGGGGGAGGGGGTTGAAAAACTCGAGTTTCCGGGTGAAAAAAAAAAAAAAACTAGCTTCGTATAAGACCGGTTAACTCACCTTTCGTCGAAAGAGACCAGATAAATGTTCCTCACATCACTGATGGGAATCGAACCCAGGTCTTTCCGACCAAAGGGCTTTGTCTATACCTACTGAGCTACGGAGGCTGTTCCTGTTATTAGCTGCCTTATTATACACAGGCATAGAAATGTTATTTTTTTATTCTTTCACTCTTCATCCATCCACCAATGTATACAGTAAGTAGCCTAAAGGTGCGCTACGAATCTGAACAAGAAAAATCTTGAATAAAAAAAAAAAAAATGAAATTCTATAGAAGGCATTACAAAACACTCGAAAAATAGTGACTGTTGTTTGTCGCTGATCATTTTTGTAAGTTACAAAAATGTTACGAAAAGAGAACAAAATTTGTTCAATAACATATTAATGGAATGGTTACATCGATTTCAACTGTTTTCTAAACTGACCATCTTTCAAATAACGAGTTTCATTTGCTGCCGTTTAGTTTTTATATAATTTCATGATATCATGAAATTATATCTATTTTATATATGTCAACCCAACAATTACGAGTAACAACCCGTAATAGCTATAGCCGGTAGATTCAATCATAATTAATGTTACTAAATACTCTATGCAACAATTTACTAAAATTAACCGATACTTTAGCTTAAAAACGTTTTTAAGAAATACGATAACATGCAAGAGTTTCTTCACATAATGTGTGCATGACTTCCATCCACGAGAAACATAGGTCAGGGATATCAATACGGCGATTTCATTTTAAACACTGCGAAACATTTTTTTAATATTACAAAAATAACCCTCCAAAATTGATTTGTTCTTCATTTGACAGAAATAGCACTGGCCTGCCAGATTGATAAGTGGTTGTCTTGCATCAGTTCATATTAGAAATTAAATCTTGTTGTTTCCCAACTTCTAAGACTAATCGTCATCTGAGGGCTGTTTAACAGTCACATTTTCGAAATGTTATTTTGTCATTGATCAGCGACAAACAACTGTCGCTTTTTTTTTTTTCGAGTGTTTTGTAATGCCTTCTATAGAATTTTATTTGAAATATTCAGTACATTTCATAGCTATCAAAATACAAGGGTATTTGAAAAGTGGTATTTCGAAGAAGACTCTCCAGTCTTTCAGTCGAGCCAGTTTGTATATTTACTCGACGCCCTTCATCTCCGAAAAGAACTGCTCACAAATGCTTACGCCTCTGAAAAGGTTTTTCATCTGTCGCGCATGATTACTAAGCACTGGAAAATAAGAGACTATGCATTGTACAATACAGTACAGGGATAGTCTCCATTTTCGAAATTCGGTTGAAGGGGGTTGCAATATTAACACTCGGGCGCTCGCATCTGATCTGACAGATACATGCAAAATGTTTAATATAAATATTCTTACACAATTCAGTGTATAGCTTGGAGGTCATGGGTAGCTGTGCATTCATATGTTACGAGTGATATTCCGCACTTTTTTTTTTTGCTGTCAGTTTGGTTTAACACATGTTATATAAAGGTTTATGATATTTGACAGTAAATTTTATCTGAGAGATACCGCGACCTCCGATGTCAGTATGTTATGGTTTAGTTTTTTTTTTTTTTAATTCTTTGTTCAATAATTTCTAGATTGTAACTGAAAATAAATAAATCATCATGTATTACTGAAATAGAGAGCCAAAGGCTTATTTTTATCATACATCTCCTCTAGGAGATGTGCTTTACATTTATTGAAAATACTGAGGACAGTGCTATGGAGCTTGCCCCACCTTTACTACGAGTTGCCCATAAGGTACTAATGCTTGCGTCTGCCGAAACTTTTAGTTTCTATATATTCAGCACGAAACTCTTGTAATTTCTATATTCGGCTATGAAATAATGTTGGATTCAATATTCACTTAATTTGTACCATGATGTATTATATTTGCAGTGTTTTTGCATTTTAGCACATACTAGTAATGAATGTATCTCTCAGATATACCGCGTCGTACGCTGGAAAATTTACGCTGCGAGCTCCCGAGTGTTAACATGGAATTATGTTGAAGATTACGTGAGCTCATGTCTGTTATATTTTGGAAGCAATGTGTAAATCAGTGTTGTAGAATCCGAATAGCTCCCTCTCATTTCTGAAAGTGGATTTTCTGTTCTTAGAATTAAAAGGCATACTATTATTATTTTTTACTTTAGTTGGTAAAGCGACAATAAGTTTGCCCGGACGCCTTTTTTTTTTTTTTTATTTTTTTATTTTGAGAAACCTTGCATTGAGGACGTGATTTGCTCCTTTCATATTAGTTAATTTAAGTGTTTTGTACTTGAATACATGTATTTAAGTATCAGTGCAGAAAGCAATGTGACACATCGTTTCATTAGGCCGAGAAAAGGCTTTCGCTTCTGGAATATTTATAAACAGCTCGGTTATCGACCCTTTTCTAATTTATTCCGCGACTCAACTAATCGAATTGTGTTTCCATTGCATGTTTTGCCTGACAAAGAAAATGCAATGTTACAACTACTTTCAGATTTATAGTTACTTGGTCATATTGTGTGAAAATGGTCACCTCCAGTGAACAGAAGGGTTGCTTATACTGATATAGACATTTCCCCCACATTCTTTATTAGTTTAATTGCTTATTCCTTGAGTAGAATGGTTCTGCCATTCTACTTTTGTTATTCCTGTATTTCAGTGTATTCAGTTCTCTCTCCTCCTGTCCTGTTAGCTTTTCTTTGACCTGCTAACATCACTTTCTTTTCTTAGATTTTGCTAACTGTAGTTTCTTAGGTTCAGCTGTATTGGCTTCGTACGCTACACATAAATTTATCAAATCTTTTTATGACGATTTTGATTAGTTTCCAACTTTGTTCCGAACAAATCCTGAAGTACTTTGAGTCTCCTAATTGAGGCAGCACGTCATCTTCGTTAATCATTTTCAGTTATTTGATTACTGTCCAGATTTTAATTATATGGGGAGAAATACATTGCTATCGGTGCCATTTATGAAGTTTTCTCATTCCATTTTAATTTCCATGCTCTCCTAGTCTGTGGTCCTTTCGGTGCCACATACAAAGCAAATTATTCCTTTCGTCTTAAAACTTGCTCATGTGGAGTACACTTATGGATTCCATATTAAGTGCGTGTGTAATCAGTCCTTAATGTTTCTTTCGCAGTTAAATTTTCCGATTTGCTTTGCTATAGTTGAAATACATTTAATTTTTTTAAAAAGCTAACTCATTACTATAATAATTACGAATAATATTATTAACCATAGTTTTAAGGAAGAAAAAAATCTGATTGCATTGCGGGTTTACACTTTTAAATGCGAACACTATTCTCTATAGTGGTGTAACTTTTCATAGAAAAAATAATGAACATGACTATTTAAATAAGTTTCTTCCGTTTACTTCTATTGCCAATAAGTTAATCTTGCTGACGCTTTGATTTTCATTCAATACACCACCTTGGTTACCATTTGTTCAGTTATGTTATTACAGTTCATATTGGGATTCCATTGTAATCATGCGCCCTAACTGTGTGTTATTCCTAGTATTGTTTGAATTAACTGTACTGGCGATGTCCTTTGATACTTAGGATAAAATATTTATTATTATTATATGGGTATCTCCATGGAGTCAGAAGACTCATCGCGGGAGACCCAAACTATCAAAACAATATCATACCTCTTCTTGAACTCGTTTACAGACGAAGCACTCACAACTGAGTCAGGCAATACATTCTATTCATTCACCACTCTCCAAGCAACAAAAATTTAGTTTTCACACCCTTGTTAACCACACTTTTCCTTAATTTCCAGGGATGACCTCTTGTTACGATGGTTATTACGTGTGATTGTTTAGTCATAAATTACTGTATAGTCTAGCCTCGGTGAAGAGTCCAGTTATTGAGACAAATTTCAGGACTCAGAAAGTTTGTTCCTAAAATCCGGACATTTTCCTTCTTTCCGGAGCATTTTCACAACGGATTGTATATAGTATCCGAGACCGTTGTGTGTGTGTGAGCTATTATTCTTCGATAGTATATGAATGCTACAAAAACTATTATGTAGAAAGCTTATCTTTTTTAGTGGTTATCGTATTTGTGAACATAATGATGGTGAAAATGAAACAAAAAGACTTAAGCTTTTAAATAAAAAAAAAAAAAATGAAATCGATTTTACTTGCATTTCAGAATTAATTGTATCCATATAACCAGCAGTGTGTTAATAGAAAACTAAGCATTTCTTAATCACCACTCCCAAAACTAGTTTAAATCAACAAGTGCTTTGGATTTGATTAATTTCGTATCTAACAAAATTAATTTATGATGATTAGTCTCTGATTTTAGGCATCTTTCACAAAACCATGTTGCTCCTATTGTCTACTAAACTAGTTGGATAAATTTTGATATAAAGATATCTACAAAAATCCATATAAAATATATGGATTCGTGTTGATATATGCGATGGTCTATTTATAAAAGATTAATAGTATAATATTACATCGTATATCGATTTCTGAATTCGGCTAAAGATCGCTATTACTGAAATTTGTATATTCTACAAATAAATGCAATTATTAGTGTATTAGTCTTGCATAAGTGTTAAAATGCATCTAATTAACAGTTATAGTTTTATCGCTTGGATTAAATAATCTGAAGCTTCGAAAAACGGTTTTGAAAGCTCTGCGTTACTTGCGGATCATTGTAGAATTTTGCTTGTCTTTATTTTGTTTTGGTTATAACGAAAATCGGGGGGGGGGATGTGTTATCTGTGAAGTCAGTTTTACCTTATACATTTATACAGTTTTTTTTTTTTTGCTATAGCTTACAAAATAGGCGCTTCTTCTTTGTCTTACAATAAATAACGCGTTCCCAATTCAAGCAAACACACAACTCTTGCAAATCTGTCTGGGGAATGTTTTGCACGTGATAAAATTACTAGCCAATGAGGTCTTGTTTTGACACTTAGCCAAGAGTGATGAAAACGAGACGTTTTGTTTGTATTTGCATTATCTCGTAAAGGCGGTTTGTCTGGAAAGTACGGCACGAGAAATACAGAATTTGTCGTTTGCAGCCTTACCCCCCCTCTCCCCCAAAAAACATTAATTGCGGTATTTTGAAGCGGGTTTTCTCCACTTTCTAATTATATAATATGAATTCTAATGAAAATGCCTCAGATTTCACGTATATGTGTGTTATTATTCTGCATGGGGTTAAACACTAAACTATATTAGAGAAGTGTGAGATTTCAAATAATATACGATTTCTTTGAAGATTGCTAAATATTTTACTTTCAATGTTTTAAATTTATGTCTACCATAAACCATCGCAACACGAGAAAGCATTGTGTATTCAATGCACGTGCCGTAACCTTTTCCGTCACAGGGAAATTTTATACCTTTATTTACATAAACGTTTTCTGACTTTCAGCAGTGCATATAGGACTGCGGTAAATACTGCAGCAGTTGCGAAAAATAGAAAACATGAGTTGTTTTAAATTCTGTTCATATAATCGTTACCTGTGTTTTGAGTAACTCGATTTCGATGCTGAACCTTGTTCCCGATTAAAAAACAAACTAATGGAATTCAATCTTGATTGTACATGAACAGTCGAAGTAATTTACACAGGTAAAAGCACTAAACATAAAATAAATATTTCAAATGCATTATTATGCTTTTCCAAAGGTTACGTGCAGTGTAATAAAATACACTCACCACATTTGTGACAGCAAAATATAGTTCGCTTCCGTTTATGGTGCTTGCGCACGTGCTCCAGGATTACGGATTGCCGCAGAAGTATGAATAATTATTAACTTATCCACTAATCCGATGGATGCGGGTCATCCTCTTTTTACTGGACATAGGTCACACTGCACTATGCAGAATATGTATTTCACCATCATTTGTTCCATGAAGACGGTAGGATAACTAAAAAGGAACTGAACTGCATGAAAGTGCTGGAGTATGCTCCGCCAATGTGATGTAACTGGTGTTGTTACCTAGCAACATAAAAGACCTTTCAAGAGACTGCTCCCTAAGGCGGCAAAGAGCCTGTTCGCACACGCGTTACGAGTGTCGTTCATAGTTCATGTTTTGAATGGGCGTATTCTGTATTTATTTTCATATTCGTAGGTTTCAAAACCTATTTTTATTGTTGTTTATAATATTGTGAATACATCCAGTCATTACTTATCACCATCGCATTAGTAATGGATATATACGTTATCTAGATGAAATTTATATAATCAGATATTTCATCTAATGATCACTCATAATTAAATTTTAATATTTGATCACACTTTTTATTTATTAATTTCATTTTACTAAAGTATTACACTGCTGATTCTCGCACACAATAATCGGACGTACGGGACTGTTCCATGTGCTTCAAAATGGGATGTTGGGTTGTTCTTGTATGAGTTACTGCCACCCACTAAATTCCTGTGTTTCATTAACTAAATGGATAATTACTGTAGACTTTTTGTTTGTTTGTTCCTTAATGGAAGGTGAAGAGATTGGCTTAATTATCAGGAATAATAATTTGTGTGAGTGAGTGAGAGAGATTTTAATTTTTGATTTCACTAGCTAAAAAAAAAAAAAAAAGTCATTTTAGGTTTCTCCTCTTCCTTTGTTCAAATTAAAATAGTCATAAAATGACAAACAAAGCAGTACCAGATGTATTTATTTTATTTTTTCTGTTCTGTCCACCTTACTTTCAAAAAATAAAGTCCTTTGAACTCAGATTTTCTATATGATGTAAAAATGATGTTGAAAACATTGTTTGAGCATCAGCTCTGCATTTGTATCAAAGCAGAGGATATTTCTAGGTCTTGAAAATTTGCTTGGTACTTTGGTTTTATTTTCTACACAGTCCAGTGTACTAATTTTCATTGCTAATATCACACTTTTTTCCCTAGGAAAAATTCTTGAAATAAAATAAGTGTCTCAATCCCATCTACAAAGCATAGAAAACTTTTGCCCATTTTGACTTCCACCTAAAAATTCACATTATTCATGCTGTAGCAGAATTTGAATGCACTGAAGCACATTTTCCACTTAGCAAGGCAGGCCCATTCCAAAAGGATTAAGTTAGGCTAATTGGAAAAACACCAAAGTGCTACATAAGTCGGTTTTTATTTAGAAAGGTGTTATATAGAATTACCACTCTTCACTAAGAATCACCTCATGAAATAAAACGTGGTTCCATTAATCCCAGGATTCAGTATAAAATACAGCAAGTGCTTTGGTAGTAGGGATATGTTTTCCATTCTGTGAAAGGGTTCATTTTGTAAATATTTCTGTTTGGAGTTTTTAGACATATGGTTTTTGAGTTGCACAGTAACTAATACATTAGAGATATGTTGAGTCATCCTTTTATTAAATATCTATATGATACCACTGACATTTCATCATTGTTATAACAGCAACTTCAGCATGTAGATAGTATTTTCATTTGTGAAGGATGGAAATGGAATAAACTTTCACATTTTATTCCATTTCTAGTCCTTTGAGTGGTTTTCTGCAACAGTATTTGAATTACAAAACATGTTTCACTGTTGAATTACAAAATATTTTCACATTTTATTCCATTTCTAGTCCTTTGAGTGGTTCTCTGCAACAGTATTTGAATTACAAAACATGTTTCACTGTTGAAGCAGACTCAGAAAAGAGTGATTTTTCATTATTTCATACCTGCTTGTATGCACCCCTTAGCTTTTTTCATCTAATCCTGTGCAGAGTATCTAGGATATGATTAGTTAAACCAGTGACAGTAGCTATAATGAACACATTGTACATGGATTGTTACAGGTTTTATTTATTTTATTTTATTTTTTCTCACATTGAAACAAGCTCAGCAAGTTGTCAGCCTGCTTGATCAAGCAGAAAATACTTTTGCTCTGACATCCCTGAGCTCAAATTCCACTGCGAGTCTTAAGAAATTCCAGTGTGAATGTAAGGTGGCTTTACCAGATTACTTAATCCTTAGCCTACCCATAGTGCTAGTGCAAATGGGTTTACAACCTTTTATTTGTGAAATTCACATTTAAAAAAAAAGTATTGCTACATAACCTACCAATGATTTGTGCAACTAATCTTGAGACTGTCAGTCCAGTAGTTAAGCAGCCTTAATTTCCTGCTATCCTGTTTTTTTTTTTTTTTTTTTTTTTTTTCCAAATCATGTAATGCTTGGCCAAGTGAATAATGTTTCTGCTCTCTATCTATTAGTTGGTTTAAATTCCTTTATGGCATTGGATGTCTTCACGGGTGGTAGTTAATTTTACTGCCTGTTGTACATTTTGAGAGATCGCCCTGTTGATTAAATCTCATATAGTGTGTATTTTTTTTTTTTTTAAGGTTACACATTGGTCAGCATTCATAGTGAAAAATTTATGGGGGAGACAACACATGTTAGAATAATTACTTTACTTAACATTAAGAAAGTAACATTTGACGTTTTGACCTCTGAATTGAGGTCATCAGGAAAAATACAAAATACAAACTACATGACACCACTATTATTATTATTATTATTATTATTATTATTATTATTGTTCCGGGCAACTCCAAGGAGTCGACAGCCTCATCGAGGGAGGTCCTAACATCATGTCAAGAACAACTATTTGACATTGACACAGTATCTATCATACCTTGCCTTGAACTCATTCATGTAGCACCCACAACAGATCTGGAAGATTATTCCACTCATTCACCACTCTCCAAGTAAAAAACCTAGCTCTAACACCCTTGTCAACCACGCTCTTGCTCAGCTTCCATGCATGGCCCCTAGTCCTCCCACCACCAGTCATATTTTCAGAAATATCTTCTGGATCAATCTTATAGAAACCCTTCAGTAATTTGAATGTCTCAATCATATCATCCCTCCTTTGCCTATCATCCAATCTCTGCAACCCACAATTCTTCAACCTATTCTCATAAGGTTCATTCCACAGACCTACTATCATCTTGGTCACTCATCTCTGGATCCTCTCCACTTCCTCCCCATCACGAAGAAACTCTGTTGCCCATAACTGGGCACAGTAGTCCAGATGGGATCTTATCAAGGCTCGATACAGAGGAATAACAATTTGTTTGTCTCTGCAT
Organism: Typopeltis vanoorti; assembly: GCF_054136105.1. Classification (NCBI taxonomy): domain Eukaryota; kingdom Metazoa; phylum Arthropoda; class Arachnida; order Uropygi; family Thelyphonidae; genus Typopeltis; species Typopeltis vanoorti. The sequence goes on along the minus strand of NC_143561.1, from coordinate 86,218,835 downwards.
GTTAAAGTATTTTTCAGAAGCCAAGTGATTTGATGAGCTGATTTAGTCACTTTTGCAATGTGCCCCCTAAACTTCAATTCCTTATCCACCAACACTCCCAAATCCCTGGCCTCATCAATCTCCTGGAGTACGGTTCCACCATTGCGATATACTGCTGCTATTCTTTTCACCCCAAAGTGTATAACCTTACACTTTGCCACATTAAATTGACATCCATTTTTCCTAGCCCAGTCCTCCAAACTATCCAAATCAACCTGTAAAATTTTGACATCCTGTGCACTCACAATTGCTCTACCCAACTTTGCATCATCAGCAAACAAGTGAACACTTCCTCTCAAATCCTTTCCTATGTCATTGATGAACAAATTGAAAAGCAGTGGTCCAAGAACAGAGCCTTGCGGCACACCACTAGTCACAAGCAGTCTTTTAGACTCCACTCCTGAATAAACCACTCTCTGGTATCTCTCCTTCAACCACTCTCCTATCCATCTCACCAACTCTATATCTATCCCCATCTGCTCCAGTTTACTGATTAGGGTTCCATGTGGTATCCTGTCAAAGGCCTTGGCAAGGTCCAGTAGAATCACTGTAAACCCTTTACCCTTATCCAGTTCAGCCGTCACTGTGTTATAAAACGTGAGCAAGTTACTGAGGCATGATCTACCCTTCACAAAACCATGTTGTCCCCCATACAATATCCCATTTTCATCTATCCACTCCTGTATTCTTTTCTTGACTAATTTCTCTGAGACCTTGACAATGATTCCTGATATGCTAATCGGTCATTAATTTACAACAGCAGTCTTGGAACCACCTTTATGCAGTGGAACTATTTTCCCCTCTTTTCACCCCCTTGGGACTAACCCAGACCTGAGACTCAAATTAAACAAATGGTCAAGGGTACTGACAATTCTTTAGCTGCTTCTCGTACGACACGAGCTGGTATACCATCCAATCCCACAGATGTATTGACATTGAGGTTATGCAATAGACTACTCACCTCCACTTCATTCACCACGATTCCCGTATAATCTACTGGTTTATTCGTTTCTGCAATGTCACCACCTGGTTGATATATACTTGCAAAGTGTTCATTCAGTAACTCAACTATATCAGCTGATTCAGTTACCTCCCTACCATCGGCATTCTTTAAAATCATTCTGCCATGTACATTTTTCCTTTTACTTGCTACATATCTAAAAAACTGTTTAGGAGTCTCTTTAGCCTGCATGGCCAATGTTCTTTCGTAATCCTTTTTTGCTTTTCTTACCACACTCGTTACCCTTCTGGCCTGCGTTTTATACCATTCATGTGCCTGCCGGTCATCTTTCTCCTTACATTCCCTCCATAGTTGTTTCTTTTTTTGCAACTCAAGCTTAATGGTGTTCATCCATTTAACCCCTACTTGATATATTATTCGGACTCTAGGTATACAGTCAGCCATTGCTTCATGCAAACACTTCTTGAATGCCTCCCATGCACTATCAACTTCTAGTCCTTGCAGTTGTACATGCCATGGCACTGAACCAATCAAACTCCTAAGCTTGTCATACTTTCCAGCCCAATAATTCTACATGTACCCTGTCTTAATTGAAAATTCCACACCTTTAGCTACCTCCCAAGTCAAGACCCTATGATCACTCTCACCAGTTGGTGGCAATGTCTGGTCATATTTGTTACAGCCAAATCCTCATATGTAATTACTAGGTCAAGCACTCTCTAACCCCTAGTATTTTCCATTACATGCTGTCGCTGATAGTTATCCCTTAATAACCGCATAAAATCCAATTCCTTCTTCCCGTGTGTCCTCTCCTCACTCCAATCAATGCGACCATAGTTGAAATCTCCCATAATAATTACCCTCCTTCCACTCATTTCTTCTATTTGCTTGTGCATACTGTCACCACCATCTTTTCCATCACTTGGTCTGTAGCAGCACCCAATTGTATATTTAGTTCTTCTAGCCAAAATCTCACACCAAATGGCCTCAAATGTGCTCTTTTCTCTATCCTGCAATTCAACTTCTATGCTCCTTGGCTGTAGCTCATCAGCTATCATCAACAATACTCCTCCCCCCATTTTATTCTCCCTGTCATTTCTGAACACACTATATCCATCACATTCAATCCCACTAGCTATATCATCTACAGTCAGCCATGATTCACTAATACCAATAACCTGTGGTCTGGAAGTGCCAACCATGGCCAAAAACTCTTCCTTTTTGTTCCTAATACTCCTAGCATTAGTGTACATGAATTTAAGACCCCCATTAGCCCCAATCCTACCTTGATGCCTTATATTAACTATCCCGCTCTGATTTATTGTCCTTATTCGCTCGGGCATATTAAATTCATTCATACATTCAACTGCCTCCCTAAGGACTGTATATCTACCCCCCCCCCTTAATAAATCTAGTTTCCCTGAATTTGCACATCCACTACATTCAGCAACACTTCCTCAAGTCTCCTTACACTGTAACCATTCAAATGCAAACTATCCATCTTATATAGATCCTTTTGCCCATCGAACTCACTCCACACATCCACAAATTCCACACCACTCGTCATACATAACCCACGCATAAAGTCATTCGCAATTATGGCCCTCCTTTTAAACATTTCACTGTCATGCTGTGGCAAAAGATTAATCATTCTAACTCTTTCACTCTTTTCTTTTGCTACCTCAAACAATTTATTCAGGTCTTCTATCATTTCCATTTTATCTCCTTTCAAATCATTCGTACCTGCCAGAGCAATCATTTCTTTCACCCTTTCCTTTTTCCTTTTGCTCTCTAATAGACTCAGTTACATCCTTTATGGTTGCACCAGGTTGGTACGATTTTGTCCAATCCTCTACTAACACACCTCGTGCTAACGAGTCTCCATACAGCACTCTATCCTTCATTTTGTTCATGTTCACACTCATACGCCTATTTTTCCTGTCATACTTTTTATTATTGGCTGGTTCATTCAGTCGTCTTTTGCTCATGCGCTCTAGCTGCTGTTTTGCCCTTTGTATCGCACCATTCAACAATGCGATCTCACTCATTGCATCTATCTCATCTTTTTTATTTTATGTAAAACCATTAATTACTATCATTCACACTTTCTACATTCACACTCTCACAATTCTCTGGCACAGCCTCGCCGTTTCTTGTCATATCCCTATTTTCTTCATTCTGAAGTTTGACAAAAATATCACACTCACAATCCGAAATACAGTTCAATTCCTCACTCTCCCTACATTTTCTACGCATTCACTCCTTTATTATCATCTAACCACACTCTGACCGCACTCCGCAAAGCGTACATTTCGCAGATAGTACACTGAATCATCTCCTTTACATTACCGTTCTTGAAAGAAGATGGCGAACCATCATTACTGGCCGCCATTTTCCTTCGTACTGGAGCCATACTTACTAGTAACGTATTTTATCAAATTATAAATTATAAACACCAAAAACACACAAACAGATGCACTAAGATATGCAAGGCAAACAAAACTACGCAATATTAAAGTAAATTTATCAATGATAACTGAAAATAACGCTTACCTTATCAGGAGCTTTCACGAACACTACACACTACGAATCCCTCTAGCGGCGACTTCCCGACATAGATTATGTTATAAAACACTTTAGTACACTAACTACACTAATAAAACTACAATAATATACTAAAATTACACAATTAAATCTAACAAAATATTTAATAAATCAACAAAAATCGCAAATCTTTCAGGAGCTCTCTGACAGTACGTCTTTTCACCAGCTAGCCTCGACACCAGTCTATACAAAAGTAAGATGAACGTAAATGCTTGTTAATCATTTACCCTACTTTGACCTGTGGTGGAAAAAAAATAAAAAAATAAAATAAAAGAATTGTTTAATGTATTTTGCTATCTATTTTTTCTGAAATGTCCCTAATATATGGTATAGCTATGGCATTCTTCTAATCTTTCTTGCTTTTAATGACTTTTTTTTTTTTTTTGGAGGATTTTGTGAACTATTTTTTATTGTAGTCATTTTTTACAAACATTTGCCTAATAATTTCAAATTCTTGGTTCAGAACCTGTTCATTGGAGTAAATTGTTAGGGCTCTCTGTTTAAGGGTGCTGATGACTCCTATTTTTTTGTGTTTGATGGTGGTGTGAATTTTTATGTACGTATTATTGGCCTGTGTGTGTAAGTTTGTGGTAGATTGTGAAGGAGATGCAGCCTGAGGGAAAGCATATGACAAGTGTCTAGAAAAGGGAGTTGTTTTCGATCTCGATGGTGAATGGGATATGTTTGTGTTATTTGTTCAGGTGGCTTAGCAATGTAATTAATGTTTTGTGGCTGGGGCCAAATGGCAAAAGTATCATCAACATATCCGAGCCAGATGTTGATGACGACAAATCCCTTCCATTTCTAGACACACTTGTTACATGTCTTCCCTCAGGCTGCTTCTCCTTTACAGTCTACCACAATCCTACACACACAGGCCAATACATACGTAAAAATTCATACCACCATCCAACACAAAAATAGAGGTCATCAGCACCCTCAAACACAGAGCCGTAACAATTTGCTCCAATGAACAGGTCTGAACCAAGAATTTGAAATTATTAGACAAACATTTGTAAAAACTGGCTACAATAAACAAAAAAAAAATTCACAAAATCCTCCAAAAAAATATGCCATTAAAAGCAAAAAAGATTACAAGAATGCCATAACCATATACATTAGGGACATTTCAGAAAAAGTAGAACACTACTTAAACACAATATTAAGACAACCTTCAAACCCCATGCAAAATTAAGAAATTTACTTAGCTCTTCCAAAGATCCTCTTCCATACCTTTGACCACCCAGGGTTTACAAAATTCAATGTACCTGTAACCTACTTTACATAAGGGGAAACAGGGTGCACTATTCCAATTAGAAAAGATGAACATAAACGCACATTAAATACCTCCATTATATTAAAACAGGCCTGTCAGACCATGCACTCCAAACATGTCACAGAATTGACTGGAAAGGCACCAAGTGCCTACACTGCATCAAAAACTGGTTTGAAAAAAAATTTAAAGAAGCCTGTGAAATGCTGAAACTAAAGCTGAACGAGAATGATGGATTAATTCCAAGAGTTTGGAGGACCTATCTTCAACCAGTATAGCGTCCAGAACAACAACCCTAAACAGAAGGAAATCTTTATACAAGAGGACTTTAGAAATTGTTTAATGTAGTTCTATTTTATTTATATTTATTTGTTTTAATTTTATTATTTTTTATATATATATATATTTTTTTTTCTACCAGAGGTCAGGCTAGGGTAAATGATTAACAAACATTTAGATTCATCTTACTTTTGTGTAGTGCATTGTCATGTAGCTTATATCCTGTACATATGTATGTTTTCCTGATGATGACCTTAATACAGAGGTCGAAACATCGAATGTTACTTATGTTAAATAAGTATTCTAACATGTGTTGTGTCTCTATAAGTTCTTCACTATAATATAGGGGTAAAATTGCCGTGGTGGTTGATCACCATGAAGAACTGGAGAAAATGTATTATTTGATCCTTAAAGTTTCATTTATTAATTTTTAAATGTACAGTCGGGTCTCTTTTTATGCGATAGATACGTTCCAGGAAAACTGCATATAATAAATTGCACAAAAAAGGCCTAACTTATGTTATATAATTTTCTAAATTCACATAAAACTGAAGCAATGAATTAAAATAAACCTAAAATCTCATGAAAAGTTTATGAAAATAAGAATGCCTAAGTTTATTTTAAAGCTTTATTCATTTAATTTTATTGAAAAGCAACTTTTTTTTGTCATCAGAATTATCATTGCTATTAGACAATATTCGGCAATGTTTGCGAACTGGTGCAAAATCACTTTCGTCACCAGAAGAGATAGTCAGGCATCAGATCTGTATGGTAAAGGCAATGGTTCTTCACAAACAGAATTAGCTTCATCCTCATTCTGTGCTGATTTTTTTCTTCTGACAGTGTAAGCAGTGATTAAACTTTGTGATGATGATTTCACTCATTTTTTATACAGCTCACGATATCCAGACATACAGTTCTTCAGCTCGCGTTGGAATTTAAAGGCTCATTCAGAATTTGTGTCATTAACAAGAAAATGATTTTCCAATTTATTGCACAGTTCAAGACCTTCTCGAATTATATTTGCAGTGAGGGGGAAGGTGTTTTTCTTCCACTTCACTATCGTTTTCTGATCTTCGATGATATCTAAAGTTAATCGATATTCAATAATATCATCGTTACTTAAGGCATTATCCACATGCTTGTTTTGAAACCGGTGATTTTTTCAAAGTAATAGGCCTACAGATTTAAATTTTAATATGAATAAGAGACAGGGGACATTGTTTAATTTTGGTGTTAAGAAATCTCTTATTGAGGTGTTTGTGACGCAACAGATAGTGATTCATCCACCTCCAGCCTACAAACAATCTCCAGGATGTACAAAAGAAGGGGAAAACTACTAGCACACAGGAGAAAAAGTCTGCATTCACTCATAAGTACAGTACTTATAATAATATTATAAATTTTTGGTGATCAGAATGGGATATGTCAATGAAAATCATCACAAATTAATTTAATGTTATGTTTAATTAATTAATGATCAATTATTAATTAGTATATTACAAAATAACCAAGGTGTCCCGTCGTAGGAAAAGTTTGGGAAACGTTGGATTAACCTTATCGGAATGGATTCTCCTTCTGTTGACGTGCGCAGAAGTGTCAAAAGGTCTCGTATCTGTGGGCGTACTATACCACATTACTTCAAATCCGCATAAAAAGAGACCCGAGTGTACCATATTAACCATATTAGTATTAATAGCCTCCACATTTAGCTTTTCAGAACAGTATTTATCATGGCTTGGAAAATTATCAACAAGAGCAAAATCTTAAATTTAGGGTTTTGGTATGTTATTTAAGGAATACTTCACAAAGCATTTATGGAAATAATTTCATATATGATAAGAAAGCTGCAATGCATGTTTCATGTATGTCAAGAATTTAATTAACTTTCCAGTGTATTGAAAGTTGTTTCTCGCTATGTATTTTATTAATATACAGAACACGTGAAACATTTATTAGTTAACAGTATGCTAAACTTGTTTTATGGAATTTTTCAAGCCATTCTTTCTTACTAAATTTTAAGTGGTCATATATCACCTTGGCTTGTTATTTTTGTGTATGACATGGTATGGATTTTCATTTATATGGTGTTAGCTAAGATATTATCATGTATCTTTCTTTTTGTAGTCAATTAAAAAGAGCACACAGTCTTGCAGCTTTTCTAGTATATTAGAAAATAAATGAAAGAATTGTGCAGAAAACAACCTTTTCTGACCATTCATGACAGTACTGATTTTAGATATCAATCTGAGAGGGATTGGTTTTTTTGGGGGGGGGTGCTTAAGGGTCAAAGCTGTATAACTGAGAGGAAACCTCCACATAGCCTTTAAAGGAATGCAGAGAACCAGCCAGGGTTTCTGACCTAATGTTCAATCATCACCTTCTCATAGTGTACCCTATTAGGTATCTACCTGAATACTGAATGAATAAGGATAGGCTGCAATTTGGGATTTAGCTGACCAAATTGAATTCTTATTGGCTTAAACTACAAATAAAATGATAGTACAACATGACAGAATTTCATGCCAGCTGGGGTATCACATGGTTAAACAATTTCCCCCCCCCCCTGTTTTTTTTTGCCAGGGAACCAGGAGAAAACAGCAAAAAAGTCAGCTGCTGGAACCTGAAACACCCACCAATTCAACATCACTAGAGTTCAAGATCGGTACTAAGATCTGATAATGTTGAGGCTTTAACAGATTAATTTGGAGGAAAGTTGTTGATAGGAAGTTAGTAATGATATAAGTTCTTTATGTAGTACTATCATAATATCCTAAACACCCCTTGAGGGTACGTGTCAGAATTTAATGATGATGAGGGTTGGTTTTAGTAATCCCTCCAAAAAACAATGCACTAAATCCGTGTTATTTTAACTTATATTTGGATTATTTAGCTTGTATTTTGTAAAATGTTTTTCCCCTGAAAACTTCCCATGTTAGTTTAGCTTTATGGATAACTTTAATTGAAATATAACTTCACATTATGATGTGAAGTTATCATATTACTGGTTATGAACTTTGTCATTTACAAAACAAGGTTAACCCTTACAGATGCATCATTTTTAAAATTATCTATTTAATATTTTATACAGATGCTAATGGATCCTATGGGTGGCATTGTGATGACAAATGATGGTAATGCTATTCTTAGAGAGGTAAGTTGTTCTTGTCTCTTTAAATGTTTGTATCTCTCATGAGATATGTAATGTACTATAGTAATGCAATACAATTAAGATTTCATTACTATTTTTATCAGTCTTTTTTGATATTACTCTCATGTTTATACATTATGCAAGCATTAAATGATGTATACTTAATTGCTGAAAGAAAATATACAGTAGAGAATTTTTGTAAAACAAAGCATGTAAATTTCCCTTCCCATTCCACTCAGCCAGCCAGGCTGGCCGAGTGGTTAGCATATCTGCTCTCCAACTAAAAGGCTGTTGGTTTGAATCCTGCTGTGGGCATGGATGTTTGTGATTGTGGAAATACCAGTGGTGGTGGTCGGTGGTAGATGGTGTTGCTGTAGTTGCGATCAGTTCATGGAGACAGAGTTGTAGAGCAGGTACCCTCCCTCGATGAGTCTATGGACTCCCTGGAGGTGTCAAATAATAACAATTCCCAATTTGTATAGTACCATAGTCTCCCCTTATTCACAGTCAACCCTAGTTCAAAAATATTAAATAAAAAATCTCATCTCATCTCATTTTCCTTTTACCCTCTTTTACGTTGCAATGTCGAGGGTTTATTAATCATCAGACCTCTACCAGCCGTTCACAGGATAAGGTGGTCAGCCCTATGTCCTGTAGTGTTGAGTTCTCAAGGCCAGTTTGCCTGAAAAATCCCAGGATAAACTTGAGGGGGGGGGGACCCTACTGTCCACGCCCAAGACCGGCTAACTTGGCTATAGCCGAGGAACATCCTTCAGCTCCTCACGCCACCGACTGGAATCGAACCTAGGACACTCCTTCCTCAGGCATATGGTTATGAAGCGCACAGCCACTAGGCTAATCGCACAGACTTAAATGAAAAATTCCAGAAATAAATAATTTATAATTACATAGGTGAAATGGAGCCTTATGGCTCTTTTTTTTTTTTTTTAGTAATAAACAATTTGTGTTTTTAATTGCATGCCGTTCTGAGTAATGTGATGAACGTGAATCACCCCCTTGTCTAGCATATCCACGCTGTACTGTATATGCTACACACCCGTTAGTCACTTAGTAGCCATACAAAAATATTAAATGGAAAATTCCAGAAATAAACAATTCATAAGTTTTAAATTGCACTGTTCTGAGTAACATGATGAAATCTTGTGCTGTCACAAAAGGGTGATTCGTGTTCCACTCGGAATTCGAATCACCCCTTTGTCCAGAATGTCCACATTGTACCGTATATGCTTCCCGCCCATTAGTCACTTAGTAGCCATTCGAAAATATTAAATGGAAAATTTCAGAGATAAATAATTCATACCTTTTTTAAATTGCACACCGTTCTGAGTAGTTCTCGATTATCAGATTGACTGTCACGGTATTGCAGTGCTTGTGTTCAAGTAACCCATATTTTACTTAAATATAAAGAGCTAATAAGCTTCATTTCGGTGATATAAACGTTATTTAATTAAGGGGATATTAAATCCCACATTGTTTTAAAACCGAATAAGAAACTCAAAGATTGGAATCAGAGAGTTTCTTGTCGAATATAGTAAACTATAAAGTATTGGCGACTACTAGCGTGAGCTAATGCAAGTGACCCTAGTACGTAGTACAATACTGGACAACTCGTAGCAAAGGTGGTGAAGTTCTGATCGCTATTCTTAGGTATTTCCCATAATGTAAAAACACATTTCCTAGGAAATGTATGCTGTTATTACATCATGCTGGAAGGTCACTACCTAGACCGATTTCAGCCTTTTTTGAGGCTTCATCAGTGAGCAGCTAGACCAATTAATACCAAAGTGTATAGCGAAAAGAACTTATATACTCTGCTATATGAGTTTCCAAACAGGTGCAACCATTAAGTTACTTAAATATAAAGAGCTAATAAGCTTCATTTCGGCGATATAAACATTATTTAAATTAAGGGGATATTAAATCCCACATTGTTTTAAAACCGAATAAGAAACTCAAAGATTGGAATCAGAGCGTTTCTTGCCGAATATAGTAAACTATAAAGTATTGGTATTAACTGGTCTGGGTAGTGACCTTCCACCATAATGTAATAACAGCATACATTTCCTAGGAAATGTGTTTTTACATTATGGAAAATACCTAAGAATAGCGATCAGAACTTCACCACCTTTGCTACGAGTTGTCCGGTATTGTGCTACATACTAGGGTCACTTGCATTAGCTCACTCCAGTGGTCGCCGATACTTTATAGTTTACTATATTCGGCAAGAAACTCTCTGATTCCAATCTTTGAGTTTCTTATTCGGTTTTAAAACAATGTGGGATTTAATATCCCCTTAATTTAAATAACCCTTATTTTACTTATAAATGATGGCCCCAAAGCACAAGAGTAGTGATGCTGGTGAAAAGGTGAAAGGAAGTTTATTTATTTAGTTATTTATTATTTTATGAAGTTTTCGACTTCATAAAATAATAAATAAATAATATATATTAAAAAAATGTATGCTGAGGTTGCTAAGATTCCATTCACTTCAGATAACTTTTATTACAGTATGCTGTTATAATTATTCTATTTTGTTAATCTCTTACTTTGCCTACTTTATAAATTAAACTTTATCATAGGTATGTGTGTATAGAAAAAAACATATAGGATTCAGTACCAACTGCAGATTCAGGTATCTGTGGTGGGCAGGGGAGGTCTTGGAATGTATCCTCTGCAGATTAACGTAGTTTCCACATTCTTCTTGAGTAGTTCAGGGAAATTAATCTATCATTATTATAATGTGAATTGTTCACATAATTCAGAGGATTAAATTCTAGATGATTTGAGTAGAGCTCTCATAATTCCCATCTATAAAAAAGGAAATGAAACTAAGTGTGAAAATTACAGAGCAATTTCTCTATTAAGTGTTCCAAGTAAGATTTATGCAAGCATACTTAAAAAGAGGTTGGAAAAAACTTGTGGAAGAGCAGTTTGGAGAACAAGCTGATCTCAACCCAAGTATATGTCATCAAAATAAGATTTTCACATTATGACATATTAGTTGAGAAATCATGGGAATGTGACTAGAATCCGTATTTAAGTTTTGTAGATCTGAAAAAGGGCATTTGACATGGTTCCAAGAGAAAAGCTCTTCAAAAACACGACAGTTATACGGGGTAAATGAAACATTATACAGAATAATACATAGTCTATATTTAAAGTTGTAGGGTCAGCCATTAGAATTGAAAGAAATACAGGAAGATGGTTTGATGTAAAAAAGATAGGGGTAAGACAAGAATTCTTCACATTATTTAAAAAGACAGTGACATTAAACCTGGAAATAGAATCAGAGATATCAAACTCAGCTCTTTGCTTTATGCACATGATGTTTTTTAAATACGTCAAATGGCATAACAGCTCTAATAAATTTGGCATGAAAATCAGCAGTAAGAAGACCAAAACTAGGAAAATAACAGGAACATATGAAAACTACGGCTGCATTCTCGGTGGAGTAGAACAAATAAAATATTTCAATTATGTGGGTTTTAAGTTTCTAGTAAAGATGGCAAATTAAATTTGGAAATAGACAATTGAATAAGCAAACGTGGTACAGTGTGAGCCAGTTGAATAAATTTATATAGAATAAGACAGACAAAGATTATGATATGCCCTTGGAAATATATTCAAGTGTCAATCAAGAACATCCCAAAAAAAGAAAGACTCCATACAAACCTCATCATCAAATTCCTGATATGTACCCTCATGGGGGTGTGCAGGATATGATAGTACTAAAACCTTGAATTTGCTAAAAAAAAAAAGAGAGAGAGAAGAGAACAGAACTAAACGATAAACCAAACTCACAACTTGAATATAAAATTATTTGTAATACTTAATAAAGTAATACTTTATTAAGAAAGAAGATCCCAGAGGTCTATCAAATCTACAGGTTAAAAAGACTGAGAAATGCTGTTGAATCTAAAAAGAGTTGAAAGAGAATTAACTATGAAAAGGCCAATCCCAACAGCACTGCTAGATCAAAATGGAAGAAGACACAAACAGAACAAAAAATAGAAAAAGATGGTACAAGTCATCTACAATGACCTTTTTTGCATCAAAATATCCTTTATCTGAACCAAGACTTGATAATATATACAATGTACCAGAAGTGCTCCCAGACGAAATAGAATATTCACTCAAAAACATGAAACCAGATACAGCTCCTGGCATTGATCAGATGAAAATTGAGGATATTCAACAAGGAGGACCAGATCTTTATAAAGCTCTGGCTGAAAGATTTACTTGGTAAATAAAAGAAGGAAAAATGCCATCAAAATGGAAGTCATCACAAACATTATCATTGTCATCAAATACCTGATATACCGGGTGATTATAAAATAACGTCAAGTGTTCAGAGCCCTCTAGTGAGTAATGTATTGGACGAAACACACCAATGAATATTGGTGTGTTTCGTCCAGGAGAAATTTTGGCGCTGCCAAATTAATTTTAGTAGGTGTGACTAGTGAATGACTAAATGGCAAATGACACAGCACACATCATTTTCATGACGTTTATTGTTAATTACAAATGAGGTTTAATATGACCACCATTCTGATGTTATAGGAACTGCATACGGTGCACGACATTTTCCACAGTGGCTCGTAACATATTGGAATTGATTTGTCTCACGTGTAACGTTATTTGATCTTTCAAAGTTGGAATATCGGGTACATGTCCTTGTCCTTGATACACAATGCTTTTAAGAAATCCCCACAGCTAAAAGTCACAAGGATTGAGATCAGGCGATCTCGGTGGCCATGCCGTGGGAAATGCACGACTAATGATTCTTCTGTCAGGTCCAATGTGGGTGGTGCACCATCCTGCATGAAGATGGTTGAATTGAGACATCCTCTTTGCTGCAGTTGTGGAACCACAAAATTCTGTAGCTTATTGGCTTACCTGTTAGCATTGACGGAACAGGTCATTGGTCCATTTTTGGCGATTTTCCTCATAAAAGTATGGACCCATGATAAAAGATGCCGGAAATCCACACCACACTGTGACTTTGGGTGAGTGGATAGGCATCTGCAGACACACGTGCAGATTAATTGCAGCCCAAATGTGACAGTTGCGTGTGTTAATATCACCGTTCAAATAAAAGTGCGCTTTGTCACTCCATAAAATCTGCCACGGCCATGCATCATCAACTTCCATGCGTACTAAGAATCTCAAAGATAAGTCGATTCATGTGGTCGCATCACCAGGGCGCAATTCTTGAACATGACCGATTTTATAGGGGTAAAACTTCAACATCTTCCACACTGTTGTTATGAGATATCTGTTTGCCGGGATATTGCTCGTGCACTGCTGGTACCCTGCACATTTGTCATCTCCTGTTCCACAATAGCAGTTGCAACTGATTACTAGCAGTGCAGGTAGGCAGGGGATGAAAAGATCCGTCCCTTGCCTACCTGCACTTATGAGTTCCAGTAGTTTCAAATCAGCGAATCAGTTTTTGTAAGTTTGTTACGCTAATCGGTCCTTTTCATAAATTTTTCATATGCCAAAAATCACGAAGACAAGCACTGGCATTATTGTTCCACTGATAATAGAGTTTGACTAACAAAGCACACTCATGTAAGGTAAGAGGTATCGAAAAGCAGTTCGTCTATGAATTATAAGAAATCTCACAGGCTTTCCTTTTATTGCATGATCGCTCACAAGAAACGCGATAATGCAAATTAATGCATTTTACTCGGTAAACAGCACCAAAATTTCCCCTGTTGGTGACTTTTGGTACTTTTTTTTTTCGTTAAATCGAATCCCCATGTTTCACGGTGTATGGCTACCTGTATACCCTCTAGGGGTGTATAGGATATAATACTACTACATGAAAAATTACATCATTACTAACTTCCTATCTACAATTTTCCTCCAAATCAGTCTGTTACCTGTCAAGACTCCAACATTATCAGATCTTTATTGCTACTTTACCCTTTGTATGCCCTGAAGAAGCCAAACAGCCCAGTTGATGAAACTTGTTCATAGTTTATCATTAAATTTATTGGTCAAAAAAAAAAAAAAAAAAAACAGTGTAATCTAATTCTAAAATTAATTAATCATGTAGTGTTAATCATTAAGTGTAAACTTAATCATAGCCTGAATCTTGAGGATAGATATCAGGAAATTGATGATGACAAATTGTCAGAATTAGGTTTTTGCAGCATAAAGATATAGAAAGACTCATTTTGTTGGTTATTCATAATACTGCTTCATAGTATAAACATCACCAAGAAGCGACAAATAATAATTTATTGATATAGTTATATTTTGCTTGTTTTCTACCCAGCATTTTCAGAGCACAAGCTACAACTGTGACACACACACACACTTGTCACAAAAGGAAGTTCCATTTTAATCACTTATACTTGAATACCTATCATACCTTAATTAAAACTCACTCACTGAAAATGCACTTACAACATCAAACAATAGCCCATTCCACATATACTTATCACCCGTGAAAATAATCTGGGCCTCTCATGTTTCCTAAATATTTAACTTATACTGTAAGTCAACTGTATACTCTACCTCAATAAATTATAAGTTACAATCTTGTAACTAGTACTTTTTTAATACACCCTCTTTTAATGAATATTCCATGAATTATTCTAAAAATCGGGACAAAAGGTAGAATTCATCATAGCAGATTAACATAAGTTATCCCTTATTAATGTTATGATGAATATTCCTTTAATTCCTTTGGTTCTCTTAGTTGCCCTTAAAATTTTGCTCACCAAAGTTATGCTGTAATCTATATGGTTTCTATCTTAACTGGTAATTAATTTACGGAATTAACAACGCATATAAAGTAAATTAATTAAAGATAACTTTAATGAATCACTTCTATATTTCAGCAATGTCACATTGCCATCTTCAGGAACATAAAGATATGGTATGTGCACTAAGGAACTAACAAAGCAAATGAGGAAGAAAATAAGAACTAATTTTGTTCCTAAAGTCCTAATGGTGCCCTCTTGCGGGCTAGTTTGGTAGTCTTGGCAGTTGGGCTGAAGTTCTCAAAATGAAAGTCTCCCAAATTTGGGGTAGTTTCATGCACCCAAATTTGTTGAGGTTAGGAACGTTTTTTAGAGCTGCTGAAGATTCTTTGAATAGTCTTTCGTATTTAAACTTGCTGCGATGGATTATTTTTGTCTTCTTCCAATGAATTTTATGGTGGGTATCTAAGGCATGGTCTGCCAGCCCAGAGCGGCTGTACTGGTGAAACCGGATGTAGTCTTGGTGTTCTGAAATCCTGATATTTGTTGTTCTGCCTGTTTGGCCAAAGTAGGACAATTTGCAGCTGCAAGGGACCTGGTATACACCAGGTAGGTCTAGGGGAAGTGGTTGGTCTTTGGTAGAGCGGATAAGGGATGCCAACTTTTTATATGGTCTGTAACAGGAAGTAAGGTCATATTTTTTGAGGATATTAGTTATTTTTTCAGAGGTGCCCTGGATGTAGGGGATAGTGATGGGGGGGGGGGGGTTGTGGTTTATAGGTTTTAGTATTTTTTGGATTTTTTTGGGGTTGTAGCCATTGGCTAAGAAAGTGTTGAGGATGTGGTTTAGTTCCATAGTCAGGGCCTTGTCATCTGAGCAGATTAATTTTGCCCTGTTATATAGTGTTTTTATCACCCCATATTGTTGTGAGGGGGGGGGGGGGGATTGCTGGTGAATGTATCTGCCAATTTTAAAGCCTGAAGCACTCACCGCACTTTCACGTGGTCACAATTTCGCCCTAGCTCCTAAAAGGATACCTGCTGAAGAAATCATGATCCAAATAGAGCGTGGAATTCGCAACCTGCCTAACCACATCGCCAACAACGTGAGACTGGATGTAGTCGGCGTTCTCACTAAAGCCAAACCTCCAAAATCCAACTTATCCAAAAACGAATATACAGCCCTACAAGAATTAAAAAACAACAAAAAAATAGTAATCACCAAAGCTGATAAGGGAAGCGCCACTGTGGTACTCAATCAAAAAGACTACAAAGGTAAGCTAAAATCTTTAATACGAGACCGTACTACTTACCTCCCCATTGAATATAATCCGACCAACTCTCAGATTAGAACTCTCCACAGACTCCTTAAGAAAGTCACTTCTTGGCCTGTGGAAGTCACCAACAAACTTAAACCTTATAACTCTAGACCCCTCCGATTATATGGACTCCCAAAAATACATAAACAAAATGTGCCATTACGTCCCATAGTGGATGGCATTAATTCCTCCACATATAAATTAGCCAAACATTTAGCCAAAAACGCTCACACACTACACTGGCAACACACCATCACACATAAAAAACTCGGCCCACTTTAAAGCCAGTATAGAAAACCTCACACTCCAACACACTGACATAATGGTCAGTTTTGAGGTCTCCTCCCTATTCACTAATGTCCCACTCAAAGAAACCTTTGAGCTCATCCAAGCCAAGTTTCCTCCCGATATCTCAGCCCTATTTCAGTTCACAATAAACTCAGGCTATTTCGTTTGGCAAGGAAAGTTCTACAAACAGATAGAGGGGACAGCCATGGGTTCACCACTTTCCCCACCCTTGGCCAATTTCTTTATGAAAACATTTGAAGAGAAAGCCTTAAACTCCGCCCCACAAAAAACCCACTATTTGGCTTCGTTATGTGGATGATGTGTTTGCTATTTGGCCACATGGCTCAGATACACTCCACTCCTTCCTAACACACTTAAACAACCAACATCCCAGAGTCCAGTTCACCTTAGAAAAAGAGGAAAACAACACCCTCCCCTTCCTAAACACTTTAATCACCGCCAGCTTGATGGATCTTTGGTTTTCTCTGTTTACAGAAAACCCACCCACACTGGCAGATACATTCACCAGCAATCCTCCCCCCCCTCACAACAATATGGGGTGATAAAAACACTATATAACAGGGCAAAATTAATCTGCTCAGATGACAAGGCCCTGACTATGGAACTAAACCACATCCTCAACACTTTCTTAGCCAATGGCTATAACCCCAAAAAAATCCAAAAAATACTAAAACCTATAAACCACAACCCCCCCCCCCCCTCCACAATAAAGACTACACCAAGTCTATCACTATCCCCTACATCCAGGGCACCTCTGAAAAAATAACTAATATCCTCAAAAAATATGACCTTACTTCCTGTTACAGACCATATAAAAAGTTGGCATCCCTTATCCGCTCTACCAAAGACCAACCACTTCCCCTAGACCTACCTGGTGTATACCAGGTCCCTTGCAGCTGCAAATTGTCCTACTTTGGCCAAACAGGCAGAACAACAAATATCAGGATTTCAGAACACCAAGACTACATCCGGTTTCACCAGTACAGCCGCTCTGGGCTGGCAGACCATGCCTTAGATACCCACCATAAAATTCATTGGAAGAAGACAAAAATAATCCATCGCAGCAAGTTTAAATACGAAAGACTATTCAAAGAATCTTCAGCAGCTCTAAAAAACGTTCCTAACCTCAACAAATTTGGGTGCATGAAACTGCCCCAAATTTGGGAGACTTTCATTTTGAGAACTTCAGCCCAACTGCCAAGACTACCAAACTAGCCCGCAAGAGGGCACCATTAGGACTTTAGGAACAAAATTAGTTCTTATTTTCTTCCTCATTTGCTTTGTTAGTTTCTTAGTGCACATACCATATCTTTATGTTCCTGAAGATGGCAATGTGACATTGCCGAAATATAGAAGTGATTCATTAAAGTTATATTTAATTAATTTACTTTATATGCGTTGTTAATTCCGTAAATTAATTACCAGTTATGTCTAACCAACGTATAAGTCTTACTACTAGGTTTCTATCTTCTTTCATGTCGGTTTACATATAATATTATTTTCAGGCAATAATGATCAAGGAAAGGAAGGACTAGTGATAGCATTCAGCACCAGACATGAAGATAAACTTTTTGATTGGAAGGCTATTTAAAGTAGAGTTACATGGGCAAACTTCAAAATAGGGACAGAGATAATGAAACTTACTTGAAAATTCCTCCATTTCTTCCAAGAAAAAAGCAGAGGAATTTTTTGAGCCTTTCGAACAGGCAGCCGACATAAAGAAAATGGAAAAAGTGGTCCTTGTTGGAGATCTGAACAGCAGAGTAGGAAATGAATCCCACCAGGCATATAGGAACATTCTGGGAAAATTTGGAGAAAAGGGCAAAGCTCAGGACACGGACTAGTTATTACTAACACCATTTCAACATAACGATGTGGAAAGTTCACATGGAGAGAAGACACAAGAAATAAAAACCTCATCGACTACATCATTGTTGATAGTGATATTTTCATGCTCATTCAGGATACGAGAGTGTACAGAGGTTTTGAAATTTGAAGGGACCATTACTTAGTACTAAGCAAGATAAAAAATAAATATCACATTGAAAAGACCAGCATGTAGAAAGTTTTAAAAAGAATTAATGTTGAGCAGTTTTTACAAGTAAATCGTAGACTTGACTATGTAAACATTATTGAAGAAAAAATGAAACAAATTGAAAACAAGAATCAAAACTTGGAGTCTCGATGGCAAACTCTGAAGAAGACATTGATTCAGCTAGAGAGGTACATGGTGAAGTTGTCTGCAAGGTAGAAAAATAAGAATGCCGTGGTGTATGCAAGAAGTTAAAGAAGCAGTCCTGTAAAAGAAGAAAGCATACCAAAAAATTAAAAATGAAGATATTAGAAAGGCACTTGACATTATTAGCATTCAGGAATGTATCAGCACTGCTACTCTAAAGTGGTATGGCCACTTAAATAGAATGGATGAAGAAAAGTTAGCAAGACAGGTGTTTGGTGCCAAGATAGCAGAAAAGAGACCCAGAGGAAGTCCAAGGTCTAGGTGGAATGATTCGGTCAGAAGTGCCTTAGAAGTACAAAATGTTAGCTATGACAATATTGGAGTGCTCACAAGTAATGGATTAATTTGGAAGAAAATTGTTGATAGGAGATTAATAATAATGTGAACTTAATCATGTCATAGTAAGCTGATATGTATACCTTGGGGATACATATCAGGAAATTGATGATAGTTATATATGTGAGGTTTTGAACTAGCATTATTCTGAGTTTTATTAGTCATATTACCATTATAATTCCTCAGTTTAAATTCATTAATTCATGATTCATTTTCCATCCATATACCTCATTACCAAATTGCATATACTTGCATATTTTAATATCCACTTTTCTTTCTACTTTTCCTAGCTTTAATTCTCGAGAGAGGAAAGGGGGATTATGTTCTTAGTATTTGTGCAAAGCATTAAGAAGTATATTTAACAAAGATTACAAAATTGAATCCTAGAGCACTGCTGTTAATTACTTTACTTAGTCATCCTAAACTGTGTGTCATATCACTGACAAGCATTTTCTGTTTGTATCACTAAATAATAATTGCTACCTATTTGGCATGTTCATCAATGAGAAAAGGTTTTTTTGAAATATAAATAAATCATGTTATAACAATTACCACAATATGATTCATCTCTTGAAAATTTAGCAGCTTTATCAAAATTGATCATTTTAATAACATCGTACTATGCCTTCCTTAGTAACTAATCCCTCTCAAGGAGTCCAGATTCAAATTCAACCCTAGAAAAACCTAAATGATACTACATGAACACTGGAATAAGATAACATTTATTTTGATTAATGATGTTTCATCCTAATTACATAGGATTTCTCTAGGTGTAAACATTCAAACTACTAGACAAACATTAAAAACTAAAAGCCAACAATCACTGTGTAGTTATAGAAGAGACTATAGTTATATTTTTTTTAAATATTTCTAATTGTGCATTGCATTGTTATGCATTTGGATACTGATGGCTATGATGTATTCAGACAAGTTGATACTTGGGTTTATATTTAGATGTTTAGGATCTAATGTCATAGCAAGGATGTAATAGTTTAGATTTATCCCTTAACACTCAATGTCTCATTGCTGAAGCATCTTGTGGATCATTTGAAGAGAGCACATGTATTGACAAAGCTAAGACCTTGCTCCTGTGGTATTCGATATCTCAGACATGTTCTTCAATATTAGATTATCAATATAAGATTATCAGCAATTGCACCATAATCGATAAACACCCAGATATATAAGTGGGTTTTTTCAAGGTTTATGGTTGGAATAGTGATCTCATCTTGATAAAGTGGATAAATACTACTTTGATTTTATATTCTTTAAGTATTTTTGCCAGTATTTTTTATGGGAATAGAGCTAATATATGGAAGCATAATGAAGCCTCTGTTTTTCTTTTCATTAGAAACAGCTCTAATCTCATTTTGGTTAAGTAGTCGAGATAAATGTGGTCATCATAGTCATTTTGAAGAAAAGTGTTATTTATTTATTAAATATCAAGGTTCTTTAGCTAATTAATTCTTATCAGTAATGAGTTGGTGGGCTCTTGCTCATCGTATATAAATAATACCTAATGTTTTGAAGTCTGTAATGTTGGGGAGAAGCATGTAGATATCTGTGTGTGTGTGTGTGTGTGTGTGTGTGTGTGTGTGTGTGTGTGTGTGTGGGCTTTTGAAATATAGAGACTTTCATAATAGTGATGATCAACTTTCTCAATTCCCTAGTCGAAGATCCAGAATGGGAATGAACCATTAGATTTTAATTCATATCTGCATTTGCAACAGTACCGGAATGGTCAACACCCTAACATAAAATTCACCTTTGGACAAGGTACATATTCTTGGTGAAGGTAATCCATGTTTCCAAGCTAAGAATATATCATCAGTGTACCTTTTCCATAATTTTAGTTTATGATGGTATTCTTCTATGACCTATTTTCAGATGTTCCCACACAAAAATTTGCTAAAACTGGTTAAAGAGGACTGCCCATGGCTAGACCATAGTTCTGTTTGTATACCGTGTTTTTATATTTGAAATATCCAGATGAGATACTTTTGAGTGTCATAACTTTCTTTGAGAATTTATCGTAGCAGTACTTGTGGATCCTTCATAGTAACATTGGTAAACAGATTTACTATATCAAAGTTTGCTGAAAGGTCTTGTTTATCAAGGATAATGTTTCTGATGCTGGGAACAAGATGCTAGAAATTTTTAATAAAGGAGGATGGTGTTTATCCTGTCAAGCCCTTAAGTATCTTTGACAAGAAGGTATGTCAGAGAATCTATCCCCTCTACTATTGGGCATAGGAGTGTGTGCCTTTATGAATTTTGGAGTCCCATATAAGCATGGAGGAGGATAAAGAGATCGGAGAGCAAGTCTGATAATATCTTTGTTACTCTCATAGGTTTTAAAAAGATTCTTGGTGCAGTTCTGAAACTCTATAAGGTTATGATCCAAAATGGAGTAAGTATCAGTATTAAGTAGCTGTCTTAATTTTGTAGTCATAATTATCTGAGTCAAGAATAACAGAAGCAATGATCACTATTTCAGATTGCTTCTTTCCCATTCTAAAGGCAAAAGATTATCAATAGGAGGTTCCACTGCATTTATAACAAGTGCTGATTTGAATCAAGCCAATGAAGCCTCTTGTGAAGATAAAGAAGTAGCTCGTTCAACTTTTGTTAATAAAATTTCTTTAGGTATTTTTATCTCCAGACTACTTAACTTGCATGTGTTGTGAGGCTGGTTTGGTTGTCTGGTCTCAGCTGTTTGGAAATTTTATTATCAGCTTTCCACCAGAAGAGTTAAGGCCATGTAGGGTGGCAAGCATGATATTTATGAATTATTCATGCCTAGACTTTTCCTTAAAAGGAAGAGAGGAAAGGATTAATATAAATAGTGAAATCATCTATACCATCCAACATGCTGATGACATAGTTCTTCTGGCTGTGATATTCAGGATCTTCAAAATCTTCTCAAACTAGTGAATGATGAAGAGAGTTAAAAAAATGGGATTAAGAATAAATATTACCAAAACTAAATTCATGGCCATAAGAAGAAACCAATTTTTCATTCAGCACTTTCTTTAAAGGGGAAAACAAATAGAGTGATAAAATTTAAATATCTTGTATGCTGGTTAAATGAAGAATGTAACCTAGGAATGGAAATAAAAATTGGAATTGAAATGGCAGGGAAAAAAATTTTTTTTTTCCTGGTGAAATCGACACTGTAACTGCAATTTAAATTTAGAGCTTCAAGTACACATGGTTAAATGTTATGTATGTCTGTATGGTGCAGAAACTTCTTGACAACAACATTAATTTAAAAAAAAAAAAAAAAAAAAAACTTGAAGCCTTTGAGATGTGGTTATATAGACAAATATTAAAAATCTTGTAAATGGCAAAAATGTCCAATCAAGAAGTAATGGAACAAATGGAGAAATCTTGTGAACTTTTAGATACCATAGAAAGAAGAAAAACTGCATATCTTGGTCACCTATTCCATAATGAAAAATATAAGATACTTCAATTAATTATAAAAGGGAAGATAAATGGAAGAAGAGGACAAGGAAGATGAAGTCTTGGCTGGCAGACATCAGGCAGTGAACTGACATGAGCTCTGAAAGACTATTCAGAATGGCTGAAGATTGCTCAAAATTTTGTCAAGGTGGTTGCCGACCTTCGATAGGAGATGGCACTCAAAGAGGACAATGACATATAACCACAACTGAAATGTGTTCAAAGTTAGTTGTATCTTTGTGAAAAAAAAGCTGGAGTATCCTGCAGTGTATCCCAGACTTGTGGGGGGGTGGGGTGAAAGCAGGTGAATCATATACAAAGTAATCTCCAGTGGCCAAACTGATATGTGTAACATGAGATTAACTTTTCCATTTATAGATTAGCTTGTGTATATTCACTAATATTTTTTAATAAAAAATTAAAATTAAATCATTTAATGTATTAAAAAATTAAGTTTTTAATTTTTTTATTTTAGTATTTATACATAAACACGGCAGCAGTGAATGCTAAAATGAATAATTATTTTACATATATTTTTAATTAACCTGTACTCAAACTATAAAAATCATCTAATTCTTTCTTACTTATGTGCATTCACTGATTCCATATCCTATTGCTGAAGGATCTTCCACCTTTTCATTTCTGACAGCAAAAAAATGAATTTCATGTTTTTTCAGATATTGTGTCCTCTTGAAGAATCTGCTCTAGCCAAGTATAACAAACTTCAACTGTCTATTTAATGTCCTATTTAAAGTATCATATATTAATTAAATAACCCCTCTGCCTCTAGTTATAAATTCATCAGAGATTTCAGCTAAGTTTATGTGAATGTATTTTCTTTTTCCACCTTTCTATGGAGCTGAATTCTCTATTCAATCATTTAAAAAAAAATATTTATTTGCATTCCACTTTTAAAAGAGTTATTATTCTCATCCTTTTCTGTTACATCTGATTAAGATTTTCTTCAATTGATCTTTTAGCATATTTGATCTCTGTAGTGGAACTCTTTTTCCCCTCTTCCCTTCTAAATGTGAAATGCAATTATGATAGAACAGTCCTCTCCAAAGAATGTTTTACTAAATCAAAAAAAAAGCATGAATTTTTTCACCATTTTTTTAAAATATAAATCTTTGTAATTTAAATTCATTATAGCTGTTTCCTATCATAAAGTTTTATTATTTTTAGATAACAGTTCAACATCCTGCTGCTAAATCAATGATTGAAATTAGTCGTACTCAGGATGAAGAAGTAGGGGATGGTACAACATCTGTTATTATACTTGGTAAACATTTAGTTACTGCTCTTAGAAAACTCCATTTTTTGTAATTTAATTATATAAGAATTAACATTGAAACTTGTTCTTGCATATCTAAGCAGCGAAAGTTGAAGTGAAATCAGTTAATATATTATTCATTTTGAAATTGTCTATAGAAAAAAAAAATCTTCATAATTTAATTTGACCCAAGATTAAAAATAAATTGGAAATATAAGAACTTAGTATTTAAGTTAAGGGATAATATATTCCATATCCCATATTGTTTCTTAGCCAAATAAGAAACTCAAAGAGTTTCATGCCGAATATAGAAACTATATAAAGTTTGGCGATTCCAAGTGTAAGCAAATACCTGGATAGAGCAGCAACTGACCCTTGAAGGTAGTGCAAGCTGAGGCAACTCATACAAAGGGTGGAGCAAGCTCCGATCACTATTCTTGATATTTACCCATAATGTGAGCTTAACTCCTAGGAGCTGTATTATTGTTCAACATTATGAGAGAAGGTCACTACCCAGACCGGTTTAAAACTTTTTTTAAATATCAAGAATAGTGATCGGAGCTTGCTCCACCCTTTGTATGAGTTGCCTCAGCTTGCACTATCTTCAAGGGTCAGTTGCTGCTCTATCCAGGTATTTGCTTACACTTGGAAGCGGTGAACTTTATATAGTTTCTGTATTCGCCATGAAACTCTTTGAGTTTCTTATTCGGCTAAGAAACGATATGAGATATAATATCCATTAACTTAAATAAGTTCATGTCGCCGAATTGAAGCCTTTGGCTCTTCATTATAATTAGTAATTTAATAGGACACCTATTGGCAATTCTTATAGAAGGGATGTAAATTCTGTTTGCTACAAACTTGGTATTAACTTGGTCTACCTACTCACTGATGAGACCTCAAAAAAGGTCGAAACCGGTCTGGGTAGCGACCTTCTCTCATAATGTTGAACAATAATACAGCTCCTAGGAGTTAAGTTCACATTATGGGTAAATATCAAGAATAATGATCGGAGCTTGCTCCACCCTTTGTATGAGTTGCCTCAGCTTGCACTACCTTCAAGGGTCAGTTGTTGCTCTATCCAGGTATTTGCTTATGCTTGGAATCACCGAACTTTATATAGTTTCTATATTCAGCTAAGAAACAATATGGAATATAATATCCCTTAACTTAAATAAGTTCATGTCGCCGAATTGAAGCCTTTGGCTCTTCATTATAATTAGAACTTAGTATGTTAGTAGAAATTTTGAATATGTATTATTATAGTGTTCCAGGAATGATATTTAAGGTATATTTTGCCATGTGATATTCTAGAATCTAAAATATTTATCAACTGGGATATATATAGTGAAAATTATTCTCTGTAATTTATCTTTATGTATCATGGTATTGTTATTTTTGTTCTTTTTACTGTCATGTGTTAAATTATCATATATTAAATAAATAACCTTTTTGCCTCCAGTTATTAAATTCATTGGAGATTTCAACAAATTTTATATGAATCTATTTCATAGTTTTATTTTCTGATGACCAAATTTTTATCCCCAGCTCAGAATGTGATTTACAGCAACTTGCTGTTTAAATATAATACAGTTGTAATGACTTAAATGTTCAAGTTTAGCAAAAGTACTAAATAGAGGTTCTGTGGGACTGAAAATTAAGAAGAGGGGAGATTAAATACTGCTAAAATGAGATATGAGATCAGTCAGATATACCTGCTGGTTAAAAACTAATATGGAAATTATGAAAGAACTTCAAATATAGTTTATAAAGAAAATTTACTATTACTATAACTGTGCTTGTTGGTTCTTATGAGTTTTCTGAGATGAGAGAAAATGACAATGTCTAAATCTCAGTTGGAAAAAAACAAAATTCATGGCCTTCAGAGAACTAGGAATTATAAATAATTTTCAAATCCAAACCTTTTCTCGTTTAGATTGACATAATATGCGAGCCAAACCCGTGCTTGCCTATGATCGTGAAGCTTGGAAGAAAGGACAAGGGGGCATCTTTGCAAGTTGAGAGTTAATGCCACTAAGAAGGGGGGGGGTGAGGGCTAGATTTTTCTCTTGTAGAGTAGTGAGTGATTGGAATGGATTGCCATATTGGATGTGTGTGTGTGCGCAAGCAATGTGAATGAATTCAAGAACAAGTATGATAGCTGGTGTAGTATGTGGCCTCCCTCGATGAGTCCCTACTCTCTCTCTCCACTGTATCAAAATCACAATGGAAACCAGGAGACAAGACCTGTGCACTATAGTTCAAGTGGGTTCTTATTTCTTTACAAGGCCTTATAAAGAGACAAAAATGACATCCTTATCTTTACATGTGAAAGTTTGTTTCATCATTACAATTATCTTTTGAGTTATATTTGCAATCTTTGCTACCTGGGCAATGAACTTCAACTTCCTATCTACTGACACTCCAAGATTTCTAGCCTGGTTAGTTTCTTCTTCTATCATAATCCCACCAATATAATACCACATTGGATATCTAATCATGCCAAACTGACATTCATTTTTCCATGCCCACATTTCCAGCCTATTCAAATTATTCTGTAAGTACTGCATATCAGCCACATTCCTGATTACCATACCTATCTTTGCATCATCAGAAAATAGCTGTATGTTGCCTATCAAATATTTCCCAATATCATTCATGTACAGATTGAATAACAGTGGACCAAGGCCTGATTCTTGTATACACCACTGATCACCTTAAATCTTGCAGACTCACATTCCCCACTTACCACTTTTTGATATCTGTCACTCAGCCATCCTCTTATCTACACTAATATTTTAAAATTCAAACCCATATTCTCCAATTTATCCAACAGTCTTCCATGTCATATTCTTTTAAAATCCTCAGAAAATCCAAAAGTATATATATGATAAGATAAGCCCTACTGATTAAAAACTAATATGGAAATTAAGAAAGAACTTCAAAAACAGTTTATAATAGAACATTTAGAAGGAAAAAAGAAGATATTGTAATATAAACTACAGAGGACATGATTTTCTGGAAAACAAGAAATGGCAAGAATCCATAAAAGAAATCAAATCTCATCTGCCTCTGCCTTTCAGGTTTCTGGGACTTTTCTGTTTCAAGTATTGAAAATTTCTTCTAAGCATTCTTGGATATTTTTCACCACTGTTCTGTTATTTATGTCATATAATAACTTTCAAATGAATCATTCCAGACATCCAAAATATTCTGGATGTTTGGAGTGATTGCTTTAAAATTACCAGTACTTTTTATTAGTATATTAGTTTTTGATTCTTTCCATCTCTAAACTTTCTTAGTAGCCTTCAAAATGCTTTGCACCTTCATGATGCTTATCTACTATATTCATTTGAAGATCTTTCCAAGAGTTTGATTTAACTACTTTTTAAACATGACTTGACTTTCGAGTTATTCTTGTTTTCTAAAAGCACATGCTGCCATTCTAGCCAGGAACTTCCTACACAAATTCTTTCTTTCATGGACTGCTTCTTTAATTTCCTGTGTCTGCCATGGAATTATTTTTCTCTTTTTACAGACAAGTTCACTTGCTGAGTTAGTCAGTGTTGTCTTTAGATTTTGCCACTCATCTTCAGTTTGGTTCTTGTTTTCAAACTCCTTGTCCACAGTCTCATACTGAGGTGGTAGGGTTCAGAATGTTTTAAAACGTTTTTATTATTTTTAAAAAGTTTAATTGATTATTTATTTATTTATCAATTCCTATTGTAAATTGCACCATTGGGAATAAGTTTTAAAGTATCAAATCTTGTCTACTGCACCTATTATAAAAATAGTTTGCAAGTGGTGTCAGATTTCTATACTGAAATCTGAGCACACAAATAACATCCTAAATATATGTAATTTTCTATGATAATATGCTATGTATTTCAAAAAACAATCTTAACTTCAACAATAATTAAGTAAATTGAGTCTTCACACTTCAGTAACAAAAACAAAAGACAGTTTAATAATACTAAAATAGGTTAAAATAAATTTGCAGTATTCTTAATCTAACAAGATAATTAACTAAATCACATCTTATCTGGTTTTGGAGCCCAAAAATATACCAAATAAAAAGAGCATTGTCTCTACACTGCATCATCTGAACCTCTCTTGAAAATATCAATTTCTTTATTTCCTTGGTGAAGAAAGTTCTTCTCCTGTGAAACCCAGTATCTTGGAAATAGCTGTAGATTTCCTATTCTTAGTTATATGTAAAGTTCAGACTCGACAATAAAATCTTCAAATATGAACATGGTCTAAGATTCCTCCTTTAATCCTTTTTAGAAAAATCTTACAAAAACGTTTCTTCTTTCATCTTCAAGATTCACGATCTTTTTCCTCTTCCTGTCTGAAGGATTCCCAAGGAAATATAATTGAACACTTAAAAATCAGCTTGCTCTATCCTCCAAAACAGGCATTAATCAAGATTTAAAGTTCCTATAATTTTATGAAAGACTGCTACTAACAGAACTTTTTCTCATTAGTTCAAAAAACTCTTCCATAATCACTACATATATGTATTTCTCTCTCTCTCTCACACACAGCTCTATCCATCTGTTACTAGTCACCATGTCATTTTCGCTCATGCATGCTGGAGCATGCACGACACTTTTAGTTCTGCTTCATTTGTGAAGTAAGGGAAACCACTGCCATTACATGTTATCTGCACAGCCCTTTTCAGTCAACTAATTAATTCTTTTTAACTTATGTATTTTAAACATAGCTAAACATTAAACCGTAACACTAATTATGGATACAGTAAACTATGAGCAAATCTTACTACTAATTCACTTCATAAAATGTTGACTCATGTAAATGTAATATGTAAACAATCCACTACTATTACTACACACACACACACAACAACAAGCAATTAATCATGCAGTTCTCACAATATACTGATGGTCTGCACCGAGGTGGTAGGGTTTCCCCTTCTGTTTTTCATCCTGTGAAACAAGCAAACCGTATAAAGAACTCAGATGATCAATTGTTTGGCTAAGTGGCTAATGTACCTACTCTCCAACCAATAAGCTGTGGGTTCAGATTCCACTGTTGACATGGATGTTTGCAGTTACCTTTTTAGATGGGTTAGACCACTGTCCTTATTGGAGGTCTGAAGGACTTGAAAGTGTTTCATATTTGGTCTTTAGAGCAGGGTTTCCAGACTGGGTAAAAAATATGAAAGCATTTTTAATCACTACCACCGCTTGTGCTAACGTACTATAGGTTTAGAGGAGACACATTAGGAGAGGGAAAAAATACATAATTTACTGGTCCTGAACCTCAGTTGTTATTTTTAGTTCCAGTAATATTTATATTATTTGGGTTTACTGATTGCATCTGAAAGTTGTTCAAACTTTTTTTTTTCAGGACTTTAGTACACCCATTTTTTAATGAGGAATATTCATTTTTGTCTTACTCATCACTAGGTGGTGGTCCCTATTTCACATCTTGAATATATCTGATAATATTATTACTGACAATATAATGAGTATGACTTTTTTTCATATGGAGGAAAAAAACCTATACAAAACAAAGGTGTTTTCTACACAATCATTTATGAACATTTTTATTTTGGATAGTGACAGCATTAAACACCAAACATGAAGATAAACCTCTTGATTGGAAGACAGTTTCAAGTGAAGTTATGTGGGAAAACTTCAAATGGTGGAATGGATAATGAGACTTTTGTGGCTATGGATCCACAGAAGATTCTCCTAAGGAAGAAGTAGAGGAATGTTTTGAGTAATTAGAAAAGGCAACTTACATAAAGAAAACAGAAATATAAGCTTAACAGAAAACTGGTCCCTGGTAGAGATCTAAACAGCCGAGTGTGAAATGAAATGAATCCCAGGCATATAGAAATGTCTTGGGAAAATTTGGAGAGGAGAGTATGGCTAATAATAATGGTAAGTACCTTCTGAATTTATGTTCAGAATACAGAGTTGTCATTACTAACACCATGTTCCAGTATAAGCAGTGCATAGGTTCACGTGAAGAGAAGATAAGAAATAAGAACATTCTCATTGACTGTGTCATTGTTGATAGTGATATCTTCATGTTGCTTCAGGATACAAGAGCATACAGAGGATGAAAATTGTATGTGACCATCACTTAGTTTTATATAGGATAAAAATGAATATCACATTGAAAAGAACAGTATGTATGTAGAACACTCGACTATACAAAAACATTATTGAAGAAAAAATGAAACAGTTTGAAAATAAGTACCAAATCTTGGAGTTTGGTTGGCGAACTCTGAAGAAAACATTGATTGATTCAGCTAGAAGCGTGTTGTGGAAGTTGTCGGGAAGGGTAGAAAAATAACACCAGTTTGGACACAAGAAGTTAAAGAAGCAGTCCTGGTAAAAAAAAAAAAAAAAAAAAGCATAATGAAATTTCCTAGCAAATGAATTCTGGGTTCAGGCCAAGTAGAGGCTGTTAAGATCAGATTTTCACTTTAGATAAATGGTTGAGAAATCATGGGAATTAAATAGCTATCTCTTTGAGTGAAATGCAGAGTAAATTCAAAATTAATATTTTGAAAGTTTATTTTCCAGTTGGTCAGACTAATAAATTTAGTTTAATCCTTTATCCAAGTGTGTGCAAACAAAGTTTGCACCTGAAAGTATCTTTAGGACTGGGGAAAAGTGGTACAACACCGGGCGACTCCTTGCAAAGGTGGAGCAAGCTACCAACGCTCCTATCTCAGTATCTCCCATAATGTAAAACACATCTCCTTGCGGATATGTATAATGTTATGCATTCAGGGAAAGGCCACTACCCAGACTAGTTTCGACCTTTATTGAGGTCTCTTCAGTGGGAGCCAGGCCAGTGGAGATACCAAGGCAGAAGCATTAGCAAGGTCATCTCCTTGTGGATTGTCATGGTCATGTTCTTGGGTTGTAGTAGTAGATGTTCTCTTGATGAGGAACATGCTGAGCTTTGTTTGAACAGTTTGTTTCTTTTTTTCTTCATATATCTCACGATAACAACGCACAGCATCTTGAATGATACGTTCAGCCTTTGTGAATTGTTCGACATTAGGGTCCATTGCTTCGAAACTGGCGACAGCTTTATTCAGTTGCGAAAAAGAATCTGATAAACTCTTCGCAGTGAATTTCTTTTCTGGCTCCTCTTATTCCTCTCGCTTTTTCTTCTGACACTCTCTGTGCTTCCAATTCAATCAACTCTTCATCTGAAAGTTCTTTTATTTCACAATCTAGCAACTCCTCTACGTCTTCTATTTCACATTCTAATTTAAGATTTTTGTAAGTTTAACTATTTTTTCTGTAATCACTTCCAGTTCCTCTCCTTTTTGAAATCCTTCAAATGTATTCGCATAACATTTTGGACACTTTTCCCAAATTCCCTACATACAATTCTTTGTTACACATTCTCATGAGGTCGAAATATTTTTGATACACTGAAGAATGTTGTACTGCTTCCAAAATTCTAGCAAAGATAAATCAGCATCAGAATCTCTCGCTTCGATGGCTTGTGCTAATGTCGTTCTGAGGTTGTGAGCCTTGAATGCTGAAATAGCACCCTGATCCATGGGTTGAATTAGAGCGGTTGTGTTGGGTGGCATAAAAATCACTTTAACATCATGCTGAAGGTCTTCCAGATGAGGAGGGTGGCAAGAGGCATTGTCCATAATCATAAAATCTTGAAAGGGATGCCTCTCTCTGCACAATATTCACGAGCCTGGGGAATAAAGCAGCTCATGAATCAGTCTTCAAACAGTGCTCGAGTCATCCAAGCTTTAGAGTTTGAACGGTAGTAAACTCATTGCTTGTTGATGTGCTTAAATGCATGAGGGTTTTCTGAATGATAAAGGAGGAAAGGCTTCAGCTTAAAACCCGCAGCCCTCCCACCAAGCAACAAAGTCGACCGATCTTTAAAAGCTTTGAATCCTGGCATCCTTTTTGCTTCTTGGTGTATGTACGTACAATTAGGCATGCGTTTCCATTGCAAGCCGGTTTCATCTACATTAAATATTTGTTCCGGTAGATAACCTTCTTCTTTGATTAAAGAGTCGAAACTATCAACGAATTTTGGGCTTCATCTGCACTTCCTGCTTCTCCTGTGACATATACATTATGCAAAACAAATATTTTTTTTTAAATGCTTAAACCATCCAGTACTAGCCTGAAAATCTGCTGCGTAATCGTCTGCGGCGCGTGATTTTAAACTCTGAAACAGACTTCTAGCCTTCGCTTGCATTGTGCAAAGGCTCATGGGTGAATTTTTCTGTATTAAATCTTCCATCCACATAAACAACAATTTCTCCATTTCATGGATGGGTCCATGTCATTGTTTGGTTAAAATTGTACACTTCATATGTGCGGAACCTTTTACAGGTTCCTGAATTCTTTCTTTGTCCTTAAGTATCGTTGATACTGTGGAATGTGATAACTTTAAGTCACATGCTATTGTATTCACTTTCTTTTTGCCTTCATGCTTCTGGATAACTTTCATTTTACACTCTAAATCAATAGTTTTCCTTGACTTCTTAGCTGGCGTATCTGTAGATGAAGGCAATTTCCTTTTACTGGACATTTTATGGGTAGTATTTCAGTAGAATTTTAATTAATACACCACATGCAACAGATGCTTGAAAGCGACTGAGTGTATGTGAGAGATAGTTATCTTATGATAACTGTCGTATCCCATAATTATCGTACGCGCAGCTGCCTGATTTATTATTAATTTATTCATTTTTTTTATGGTCGTAAATCGACGACAAGGTGTGTGTGTGTGTGTGTGTGTGTATATTCAGGGGTGAATTCTCCATGCTTGCTGCGCAAGCTCATTACTTGAGAAAGAAGTAATATTTATTTGTTAATATATGCATACATTTATAAGCATTCCGTTTAGGCTTTTATTTTTGTAGACAGAAGATGTCTTAAGCTTGTGTGGCAATAATTGAGCTTTGGGTTGTGTATCGCAGGCCGATGCTTGCTCGTCTAATCAAAACTACCTTGGCTTGCTCGGTTGCGGGAGCTTCCAAGGTCCTCTCTGCAGCACTGTGATTTCATGCGTGTGCATAGCCATTTCCACTCCCTTCACGTCATCTTAAACACAGGCCATTATGCAGTCAAAGTAGCTCTGGCCATTGAGCTTCAGTCAGCCTTTACAATTGTGCATGTTGCTTGGGAAAATTAAATTACACCCAACTTTTTATGCCGATGTTATTGAACAGTTCATAAAGAAGATCCGTAGAGTAGAATTTGTATTCAAGTAGCTAAATTGAAAAAGATAGAATATGATTTGTAAAATAAATGTTGTATTTGAATGATTAAATGTACATAAATTTCTAAATATATATTTTAAGATCAGTAATTCATTATTCAGCTAATCAGACTTCAATCACACCTATCACTCCCTGAATGATAAGAGCAATTGTGAATTTCAAGACCAGCATTCGCCCCTGTATATATTCATCTTTTTGACTGACTGAAACCGAGAAAGTAGATAAGTTAATTTAATGCACACAACATGTTTCGTCTAAATGACTTCTTCAGGTGTGGTAACGTAAATGTAAGCTGAAGTTACATGGCTGTTATTATAATGGCACAGTGTTTTTATGGTTTTTTAATTTGCTTTAAGTGTTACCACCACACCCGAAGAGGTCATTTAGATGACACATGTTGTGTGCTCCATTAAATTAATTTATCTGTTTTCTCAGTTTCAGTCAGTCAAAAAAACATGAACATATCGGGATGAATCTTTATATCGACTTTTTCAATTGAAGGTGAGTTAGCTGATCTCATACGGAGGTAGCAGGGTTTTTCATCCCGCATACAGACAAATCGGCCCTTCAGAACACACAATTTACGGACAAAAGATACTTGTGGTGGAGGTGGGCGGCAGATGGCGCTGATGTAGTTGATTGGTAGTAGAGGTTCGGTGGTAGTGAAGACGGAGAGTTGTATAGTAGGTGTCCTCCTGCGATGAGCCTTTGAACTCCTTGGAGGTGTCATGAATAATAATAATAGTATCGAATCACCGAGTCAATGTGTGTGTGTGGACCATATATATATATATATATATATATGGTCCACACACAAAAAGATCACAAGACCCATAGTGCACTAGTGCCATATGTTGGGGCAAGAGGAATAAAATGAGTCTGTTGTTACGTCTCTGTATTTTCGTTTCCTTATTAGAGTACGTATTTAAGTATGATCCAAATTGATCTAGTCTTCTCTATATCCTTCTACCTTAATTTTATATCTTTCTCCTTAATATATAACTTGGTTCAGCTCCCAGGGATATTTCCTCTTCAGAAACTTGACAAATTTATATTTTAACTGCGCCAGCCAGTTTCCTATAACAAGAATATAATTCAAGCTCAGGGAAATATTCCTAGGTTTTAGGCATATATGTTAATCTAGAATTCACACACGAGTATGTAGATTTCAATACCTTGCAGTCGTGACCTAAGATCTAATCTTCTTCTTTCACTACACGTTATTCCCGCTTCTTCTGCAGGGTCCGCGTGTTACTTAGATGCGACTTCTTGTTAGTACCACTCCCAACTGACCTGTCTGCCGCTGGTGGGGGGGGGGAGATATTTTTGGCTGTTGAGGCGTATGTTCATGAGGCCGGTTTGCCTGCTTGCGGGATGAAAAATGCCAGGTAAACTGGCAGAAAAAACCCTAGTGCCCAAGACCGGCTAACTTGGCTGTGGCTGAGGAAGATCCTCAAATTCCTCACGTCTTCGACGGGAATCGAACCTGGGACACTCCTTCCCCAGTCATATGGTTGCGAAGCGCAAAGCCACTAGGCTAACCGTTCAGACACCTAAGATCTAATCTCAATTATATAATTATCTAAACTCCTTCCCGCTATTTGGTTCTATTTTCACAAGTGGTAGTTTGAACACTTCGAATTCAGGCAAGACTCAGGTTCAAGTAGCAAAACATGTTTATTAATGCTAAAAGATAGGTACATTAAGTCTTGTATTAAATTATCAAACTTCTGAATTACTAGCTAAGCGCATGTCTTATGCTAAGCTATACAAACTGTTCAATATTAATCTCACCTTCTTACATAAACTGACATGCAAAATCATGTATTACCAATGGATAATTAAACAATGTCACACTGAAATCGAGTTCCTTCATTCACATTTTACTTTAAAATAGATAATTCACAATCATTTCTTTCTTAGTTAAATTTACTCAATTAACAAAGGGTCTTCACTACTTCAATCATATACAAGTTAGAGATCTATCCTGTCAAAGTTCTCTAATATGTTCTCAGTCTTGTTTTATCAAGACACATTCTACCTTCTAACAATTTCAAGATATAAAACAAAAAGATCTTTACTTTACCAAGTCCCTCCGAAAGTCTATTAGCTGCCATGTGTTGCTTGAGTCATTCTTCGTCTTCGCTGGTTCTGGATCAGGTCTTTGTGACTGAGTTGTTTCGTTCTCTGCTACCAGACACAAATGAGGCAATGGCTGGAACTACGAGCCGTCTCTGCTCATTCAGGTGAGTCATTCAGCATTTGGCACCATTCTGCATGAGTTGTTGATTCTCATATGGGTCTCTGCAGAATACCTCTCAGCTCAAGTCATAAATACGGCCGGCTGTCCAGTGACATAGCACCTTTGGCTAGTCCTATCTCCGATCGCTTGTCGAGAGTCCTCGATCTCCAAAATCCCGGAAGAAAACGGGAAAAAGCTTAGAGCTTGGTGCGTATTGCCTTAAATATTCTTTCTCAGCGCCCTCTTTTTCTGGTTTTTTTTTTTTTTTTTTTTTTTTTTTTTTTTGCACAATCCATAATTTACGCCCTTAGGTTGATCCCTTGCTATTAGGTGTTGTTTTCGAGGAAAAGTGCTTACATTGGCCTTCCCTGTAAGCTGCAGACTTCGGCATTACGACAGGCATTTGCGGCTTAGACATGACCTTTGATCCTATTAATAATTTCTTGCCTGGCGAACTTATGATTTTTGATAGCCTTAACAATACATAAATTAAGCCATTATTCCTTTATATGTAAAGCTAATCTGACATAATTCCTGATTTTATCTTTCCGTTTGACAATAAATAATTCCAATGCTTTACACATACTGATATACACTTTCACATACAACAACTTAGGTGTTTCTCACCTTCTGCTGGTAAGCAGATATTATGCAAATTTATTTGTTATTTTGTAAAGCTTATATGTTAGATCCTGAATGAATAACTTGTCAAGAAGTTCTCCATTCAATATTTAACACTGTTCACATTTTGCTTGAACAGCTGAGAGTTGTAATCTTTGGGGGGGCAGAGTGGGGGAGACTGTTCCGAAGAATGGAAGAAGATTGAATAAAAGAAGAGGGAGTGAAGTTGGTTCGGTGAGTTTTAAGATATCATGTTGGAGGTTTAATGGAATATTTTCAGCACTGGGAAAGGATTAAAACTAATTTTAATGCTTCCAATATTTCATCTCAGTCACTGAGACATTTTCAGGGATTACAAATAACTTTTGTAACAACACACTCAAATAATAATACAATACTAAGTGAAACAAGTGGGTGACTCTAAAGTCCTATCTGGGTGGTGCATTACATCCTATAGGATGTAATGTGGGATTTCTGATGATTAATGTTTCCGAAATTTTGGGAAGTTTTATGCAACTGTATTGCTTTAAATTTGGTGATTTCTTAGTGCCACCGCAGATTCTAAAAATAGTCTTTCATTTTTGAATTTACTGTTGTGGAGCATGGTAGTTTTTTCTCCAGGAGATCCTGTGGGTTGTATCCAGAACATGGTCTGCAAGGCCAGATTGACCATAGTCATGATTACAGGTGTATGATGTTCTTTTAAATGGATGGTTGCTGATCTGCCTTTCTGTCCAAATGCAGGAACATTCCTTTTACTCTACTCCAGGCACTGAGAGAGGAGGGAGCTGATCTTTGGTGGAATGGATAAGGGTAGTAAGTTTATGATAGGGCTTGAACGCTCTGTGGAGGCTTTACTTTTTTAAGGACCTAGCTATTTTTTCTGATATGCCACAAATGTAGGGTGTGGTGATGGCATTTCTGAAGAGATGACTGGGGAATGTGGTAGGAATTGCTTAGTGATTATTATTCTGTCATCACTAAGCAATTACAGAATTAAAGAAAAAAAAAGCAGTTCCTCTCCCCATTCATCAGTCGTGACATTGAAGTCTCCAAGAAGGATGACCTCACTATTCGGGTACTTAGACTACAGAAAGTTGAGCTTTAGAGAGAGAAAGTTATAAACCATAGTAACCTGAACATCCCTTGGGGATGTTCAGGTTACTATGCCTGCACTACATTATTATTATTATATCTCCTATCAACAATTTTCCTCCAAATTAATCTTATTTATGAGCAGTCCGATATTGTCAAACCTAACATTTCGTGCATCAAAGACACTTCTGACTGAATCAATATGGCTGTTTTGCTAACCTTTCTTCACCCATTCTGTTTGAGTGACCATACCACCACCTTAGATTATCTGTGCTGACACATTCCTGAATGATAATAATTTCAATTTCTTGTTTAATATCATTCTTTCATTGATGCCATTGGTTCACTCTCCTAATTTTTGTCAGAACCCTCATATCTCTGGTCTCTAGTCTTTGATCAAGTGCTTTATTTCTAACCCAACTCTCAGATTTATAACTTAAAACTGGTTAAGATATTGTCTTGTACACTTCTAGTTTTGTGTTTGGTTAATTTCTCTCTTATTCCATATAAATTTATTAATCTGGCTACCTACCATATCAGCTTTGTTTATTCTGTTGTCTATTTCCAGATTTTACTTGTTCTATAGGATCTCCATTCAGAAAACTGCTGAAGTTTTCTGTGCTCCTGCCTATTTCATAGTTTTGGTCTTTTTATTGTTGATTTTCATGCCAAATTTGTTACAGCTTATTCAGTTTAGTTAGCAAATCCTGGAGACTTGCTAGATTTGTTTAGGATACAACATCATATGAATGAAGAGCAAAGTCTGACATCTCCGTTTCTAATATCAAGCTTGAAGCCACTTTCTTTCATAACGTCCATATAGACAGTAGAAGTGAAGATAATGTGCATCCATTGTCCTTCCCCTGATTTTACATCAAACCATCTTCCTGTGTTTCCTTCAATTCTAACTGCTGACTGACAACTTAAATATAGACTATGTATTGCTCTGTATAATGTTCCATTCACCTTATATAACTGTAGTGTTTTGAGAAGCTTTTCTCTGCACATCTTCATATGCTTTTTCCAGGTGTACAAAACTTACATGCAGAGTCTTATCAGGTTCTCATGATTTCTCAACTATTTGTTTTATAGTGAAAATCTGATCTTGACAACCTCTATTTGACCTTAACCCAGCATGTTCTTCTCCATGTTTCTCCTCCACAATCTTTCTCAACCTCTATTCAAGTATGCTTGCATAAATCTTACCTGGAATGTTAGTAGAGAGAAATTCCTCTGTAATTCTCACATTCACTTTTATTCCTCTTTTTTTTTTTTTTTTTTTTTTTTAATTCATGGATATTATGAAAGTCCTACTCCCATCATTGGGAATTCGACCTTCTGACCAGGCCCTCTGAATTATGCAGTGTAGCCACTGCAAAACTTTTATACCTCCATATGTAAGCTATCTGGTCAAATTTTATCTACTCCAGTTTTTCATTTCCATATTTCAAATTCTTGATGGCTTTTTCTATCTCAAGTATTGATATGTATTCCTCTTGAAAATTTTCTAGGTGGTTCTGGCACTGCTTGGTTCGTTTAACAGTCTTTCAAAGTAATTACTCCAGGCATTTAGGATATCCTCAACTTCAATTGTTTTCATGTCATCTTTATCATCTTTGATTCTTTTTACAGTACTTTGTGCTCCATTTCAAAGCTTCTTCAATAGCATCCAGAATATTTTGCTACCTTCCTGATATTTATTTTCTATATACTTAAAAAAAGTCTTCCCAACTTAACTCTCTTACATATTATTCTGTATTCTTTTAGGGCATCTGCCGATTTATTTGCCAGGAACTTTTTTTTTTCCAGGACTGATTCTTTAATTCTTGTGTCCGCCATGGTGTCCTTAGTTTTATCTCCTTGCAGGCAACTTTGCCACGTATCACCCCAACTGAATGAATCAGTGTTTTCTTCAGAGTTTGCCTCTAAGGTTTGGTTCTTGTAAAAGTTGCTCGTTATTCTTTTTAAAACTTTCTTACGCACTATTTTCAATATGATATCAATTTTTATCCTGCTTAGTACTAAGTAATGGTCACTTACACTTTCAAATCCTCTGTACACTCTTCTGTCCTGAACAAATATGAAGATATCGCTATTAACAATAATATAGTCAATGAGGCTTTTCTTATATCTTGTGTCTTTTCTCCATGTGAACTTGCACACATCTGTTTTTTGAAGCATGGTATTAGTACTGCCTAGTCTGTGTCGTGAGCAGAAATCCAGTAAATATTCTCCATTATTATTAACTTTGCCCTTTTCTTCAAATTTTCTCAAATGTTTGTATATGCCTGATGGGATCTATTTCCTATTATCTATGCTGTTCAGATCTCCAACAAGGACTACTTTTTCCCATTTTCTTTGTCAGCTTTTCTAATGACTCAAAAAATTCCTCCACATTTTCTTTGGAAGAGCTTTCTGTGGGACCATAAGCTCAAATAAGTTTCATTGTCCGTGTCCCCATTTTAAAGTTTGCTTGCATAACTACTTGAAACATGCTTTCCGTCAAGAACTATATCTTCATGTTTGGTGTTGAATGCTATCACTACTCCTTCATTTTCTTGATTATTGGCTGAAAATTACATCCTATTATTATTTAGTAAGATCTCACCTGTTTTTGTCTTTGTCTCAATAATGCCAATTATGTCCACATGGTACTTTTCTAATTTATCTGAAAGTTCAATTTCTTTTCCATTATTACTCCTTATACTGATGGTTCCTATCTTAGTTCTTCTGTGGTTGAGTTGGAGCTTGTTTCAGTAGCTGACTGTTCACTGTCAAGTAACTAGGACGAACAGTAGCTGACTGTTCACTGTTTGTCCTGGTTACCTGACGAAAACAGCAAGGGCTTGCATCGTTTACCCAGATGATGCCACATCCAACATGAAATCTCATGTTGTACCATCGTATGTATTTATGGTTTAAGCCAATAGATAGTACAATTTGGTCAGCTGTCCCAAATTGACATTTTTCATTTAGCAGTATTTTAAAATAATTACTGCATGCATTGAGAAAATCTTTATCCTCAGTTTTTATATCTCCTTCCTTGTATAGTACTCTTTCTCTATTTCTGATTTTTTTTTTTTTTTTTTTTTCCCCCCCCGACAGCCTTCAGAATTTTTTACCACTTTCCTGATATTTATTTACAATATTCTTAATGTCTTCCCATGACTAGTATAGCTAATTTTATGCAATGCTTTGCTTTCTTATATTTTTCTCTGTATTCCCTAAGAGCACAAGTTGACTTTTTTTTCCTGGAACCTTTCGATATGCTTTTTTTTTTTTTCCTTAGCTGCCTCTTTAACTTCCTGAGTTCACCATGGAGTTCTGATTTTTCTATTCTTTCATATTAATTACCCTAAGTTTTCCTTAGGAGAGCCTGTGTAGCTCAGTAGAAGTGGAGTTTGCACTCTACAGCGCTTGACCGCACGAAGAAAGGATTTGGTGGTTCAAATCTAGTCGCCGACTAGAGGAACTTTTTCTAAGCCTTTTTTCGGCCGGTTCCCGAGTTAGTCGATCTCTGGCTAGCGGGTTTTTTCTCCCGGAAACTCGGGTTTTTCGTCCCGTAAACTCAAGAAAATCGACCGTAGAACCTACACTATTTTCAGACATTAAAAATATTGTGTTAGGGTTAGAGACCACGAGATGGCGGCACTAGCTTGCTGCCTTCTTCTTCCCTGTGTACCGATGAATCAGTGATAACCTTGGGCTGGCTATCTCTCTGATTGGCTACCAGTGGAGATTGAACTGCCCACTCAGTCTCCAAAGTTAGATAGGGTAAACGGCCCCGCCTTCTCCCTATACGGGAACAGCATAGGCGTTAGCTGATTTAGCTGATAGCTGAGTTTTCCTTAGGGTTTGCCACTGAATCTCCAAGGCTTGGTTCTTGTTTCAAACTCTTTCTGTTTTCTTGAATAATGTTTGTGCATTTGGGTCTACAATTCTCACCTGATAACTGTTTAACTTTGATTCATTTCAGAACTTTCTTACACACCCTTCTGTTCAATGTGAATTTTATCCTGCCCAGCACTAAATGTTTTTTTTTTTATTATCCCATGGTATTATTACACCAGATCATAGAGATCAAATTCATGTATTTTGTACAGCACCTTTTCTGGGTTGTTATAAAGTTCACATTTAGAAATATTCATACAATTTAGTAAATGCATTGGCGATGCTTCCTTGATGTTACAGATTTTGCAGATGGGAAAGACTTTTATGCCATTGCTAAACTTGATGGGTCTTGAGGTGAGAGATCATGATAGTGGCACACTGAACCAGGAGCTACCATCAACTCCAAGTTGATGGTAGCTCCTGGTTTTTCTGCTGAATACGAGTGCTGAGTCATGTTCTGGGAGAATCGTTCCTTTTTATGTTTTCTTTTTGAATGGTTTTAAAAAGATCAAAATCTGTGGTATCACTTGATGTTGCAGCCATTTTTGCTACTTCATCTGCAGTTTCATTTCCCTTTTAATCCCACATGGGATGGAATCTATTGGAAAATTATTTTGGAATCCTTATGTAGTTTATGTTTTTTGCTATGTTTCTAAGTATTTCTTGATGGTTGGTGTAGCAGTTCTTAATAGCTTGAAGGGCTGCTAAGGAATCTGTCAAAAATATAAATTCCTTTGGGTTTTGTTTATCCAAATATTGTAGTGCTGTGTTAATGGCTATTAATTCTGCCTGGTATGAGTTGCATCCAGTACTGTTAGTTGTTTTTAGTTCTATATTTTGAGAGCCATAGATGAGTATGCCACTCCCAGAATTGCCATTTGGATTTTTGTAGCCATCTGTGTAGATCTTTATTGAGTCGGGTCCATATTCCATTTTTTTGAAAGCACCAATGATCTCAAGATTTCAGGGTTTTCTAGGCTTTTTTTTTTTTTTTCACGTTTCCCTATTTCAAAATTGATAACTATATTTTTCAACATTTCCTCCAAATCAAGAAATGTTGGTTAGTTGGCTATTTTATTTGGACAATCCAAGGGAATTATGTTTTCCATGATTTCATGCATTGTTGATTTTTTCTCTTTATTCTGTTTGTTAGTTGTCAATTTTTAAAAAGTTCACTTGTTCTATGATGTACAAGGTTGGCTCTTTTTTTCTACAAATTTAGTAAGATTTTCTTGTCCCATAATTTTTAAAGGAACAAGGTTGGATTCGAATTCTGCTATTTTTCCAGGAGTTGTATTCCTTAGTCCACATATGATTCTAGCTGCATTTTTCTGAATTTTTATAAGCTTGTCTAAACTGGTTTGTGATGTTTGCATCCAGATAGGCAAATCATATTCCATTATGGGTTGGATAATAGAGGTGTATGTGACATTTAAGGTTTTAGCATCTGCTCCCCCACTCTTTACCTGGGATACTTTTCATGATATTTAGTCTTCTTTTCTTTGACTGCAACATTGTTGATGTGTTTATTGAAGCTTAGCAATGGATCCAAAGTAACCCCAAGGTATTTGGTATTTTCATTAAACGTAATTAGTTGACTGTTTAGCTTAATCTTTGGTCTCCACTTTCTGAGGTGGTTATTAATGTTAATACATAAATTTTTGATTTAGTAGGCTCAATTTTGATTTTTTAGTTTTCACAGTATGTAGTTAAACTTTCAGTGGCTTTGTTTAAGCAACCTGCTGCTGTTTCTAGGTTGTTGTGAGCTGAGAATAGGACCAAATCATCAGCAAGCATTGCTATCTTTGTTTCTTTATTTATATTTTTATCTAAGTTATTTGAGTAGATGGAAAAAAGGAGTGGGCTCAAAATGCTGCCTTGAGGGAGTTAAGAGTCCCTGTCTTATTTTCACTTTCTTGGAAAAGGTATTATTTATTCTAACTCGAATTATTCTATTTCTTAGAAAGTCATAAATCCAGTTTAGAACTTTCCCTTCTATTCCAATATGACAAAGTTTGGAAAAGAGTTTCTGCCTCCACACCTTGTCAAAGGCATTGCTAAAATCTATAAAAGCTACAATGGTGGATTTGGTAGGTTTGGTCTGGAAGCTATCTTGACTTGTCTGGGTTAAGTAGAAAAGTTGATCAGTTGTTGAGTAATTTCTTCTAAAGGCAGCCTGAAAATGTGGTAGTATACTATTTTTGTTCAGATAGTAATTCAAACGTTGGAGTATCATTTTTTCCATCAATTTGCCTGGAATTGAAGTCAGTGAAATTGGTCTACAACTTCCTGGTTGGTCTTGAGATTTGTTAGGCTTTAAGATCAGTATGATTGTTGCTGTCTTCCAGTCTTTTGGAGCTTTTCCTTGTTTTAGGCTGTTATTGTATAGGCAAAGTAGCCAATCTAGGGCTAGGGAAGGTGTGTGTTTGGATTTAAG
Organism: Typopeltis vanoorti; assembly: GCF_054136105.1. NCBI lineage: Eukaryota > Metazoa > Arthropoda > Arachnida > Uropygi > Thelyphonidae > Typopeltis > Typopeltis vanoorti. The sequence continues at coordinate 86,175,305 of NC_143561.1, read as the reverse complement.
TATCTGGTCCACATGATTTATTTATATATATCTGGTCTCTTTATTCAGAGATTGTAAATGGATTCCAGAATAATTTGTTTGTATATTTTTGGGAATTTGCAGCATTTTTCTGCTGTCGAGCCTGTTTTGATATTTGATGGTCTTTCCTAGTATTCATCTCTAGTTTGCTTATATTTTGAAAATGAAAGGCCAAGGTATTTGCGATTTCCCTGTCTCCAATTTTGATATTTTCATCTGGCTCTTTTAGCATGTTAGTCTCACTTGCCTTTGGTAGGTCTCTTTGTAAATTAGCAGTCAATTTCCAAAGTTTGGTATGTTTGGATTTAAGTTGTGGCAAAATTATTGCCACCTAGTTCTTTGTAATATATTATATTTCTGTTTAATTTCAGCATTTATCTTGTTCTCGATCCTGGATTTTGGCGAGCTTCCAATTTTTAAGATGTTAAATAATTCATTTTGTTTAGTTATTTTACTAGCAAGTTCCTGGTGAACCTTTGTGTAGTTTGAAAGAACTTTTCTCCTGTAGCCTTTTGGGATAATTTTCTTTGGATAGTATTCTTCCGGTACATAAGTAAAATGCTGAAAGATCACTTTCAGCATTTTACTTACTTCATCCTTGTATAGTATGCCCACCGTTTGTAGGTCTCTCCTTGGCATTTTGCCAAGAATAGCATATTCATGCTGAAAGGGAGAAAGAAATGAAGGATATATGAATTCGTCGCCAACATACAAAATCACGTGCTTTCTTGTCTGTCGCTGTACTAGTACTAGCTTGATTTTTGTTGTTGCTTTTTTGCATTATTTTTTTATTATTAATTTGTGTAAAGGATCCAGTACAGTCAACAAGTTTTTCAGTTAACATTTCAGTAGCTCTTGCAAAAGAATAATGTGCTGACATTCTGCGAAAAAGAATCGTCAGAAGGCAGTCTCCTTGTTCCCCTTTCTCAAGTCATAAAACATGCAAGTGCAATTGCGGGTGTATCGGGGTCGACCGTTAAAAGAATTTGTAGGGAATCAAAAGGTGAAGGTAAGCCAAAATTTAAATCTCCTAAAAAAAAGCGCCGATGGTTTTCCAGAGAAAGAAAGCCATCGAAATCATAGCTTTGACTGATTTTGATGTAGATGTTATAAGAAGAACTATTCACAAATTTTATGTGGTCGAGAAAAAAATGCCAACTGTTCCGAAATTGATTCCTGTGCTTAAAGAAAAAATTAATTTTCTTTGGAAAAGAGAAACTTTAAGGGAAAATACCTCATGAAATCGGATTTTGTTTTAAAAAGTCCCAGAATAAAATGAAACTTATCATGGAGCGAAGTGACATTGTTTTATCCAGAATGTAGTGTTTGAGAGCAATAAGACGTTTCAGGGAGGAGAAAAGACCGATTGTATATCTAGATGAAACTTGGATTGATAGTAATTTAACTTATGGAAAATGTTGGCAGTCTAAAGAAGAATGTGGAGTGCTACAAACTGGAAATGCCTCATGGCACATAATAATTTTGTGTGCGGATGGAGAAATGGGTTTTTTTACCGAATTCAAACTTGCTATACAAAGCCAATTCAACTACTGGAGATTACCATAGGTGAATAAATTCTACGATCTTCGAAAAGTGGGCAGAAGAAAAACTGATTCCAGACCTTCCTAAAAATGTTGTTGTTATAATTGATAATGTTTCATATCACTCTATTCGATTAAACAAAGTTCAAAATTGGTCTAATAAGAAGCAAGTTCTTATGGATTGGCTCTCTGCAAATAACATTTCTCATTCCCCAGATATGCGAAAAATTGAATTGCTTAATTTGGTCAAAAGAAACTCACCCACAACTAAACTATTTAAATTCGACACGATGCTCAAAGAGCATGGATTTCTAGCTTTGAGGCTACCACCATATCATTGCGATATTAATACTATCGAGTATGTTTGGGAAGAAGTGAAAAGTTTCATTCGCCATCGCAACATAACTGAAGATATTGACATGTCGAAACTTTTTAAGCTTTCAGAACAGGCGATTGAAAGTATTTACAGTTCAAAACTGGCGAAAATATTGCTTTCATGTCACCTCATTGGAAAATATGTATTGGGACAGAGACGGAATTATTGAAGAATTATGTGAACCTTTGGTGATCAGTTTAAGTGAAAGTGATGGCGATTCGGACACTGATTCAGAAGACTCTGAAGATTAAAATGATTTGATAATGGTATTTTTTTCCAACTTTTTTTTTGCATGGGTTTGCTAAAAGAGTTACAACAAGTCATAAATAATTAATCGGTTTAGGACATTAAAGTGTCTCAGTTCTCTCAACTGAGAGTTTAGAATATCTAAGTTCATTTGAAAAAATTTCCATTTTTCTGTATAATTATTTTTATTTTATAGAAAACTTTCTTAAAAATAAACTTAGTTAAATTTTTGTTTTATGCTATACCTTTTTTAATTTTGTTAATACTCTACGTACATTTTTCTAACTGTTATACAAGCAAAATAGTTACACTTTAAAAACAGCAATGTTCGTAAATGAAAAGCTAAATTTTCCGACCTGTAATAATAAACAAACTCATCCCAGAAGACAGATTGATTACCCTATTATCGGAATGGATTCTCCTTTTTTTCTGACATGCGCAGAAGTGTCGAAGATTCTTTAATCGGTGGGCGAACTATATTTCTCCCAATTTGCCTTCTGGAAGTTCCGATGATATTTTCTTTTTTGGGTGGGTCTAGTTATTTTTGGGTTCAGATTGATTGATATTGGGGTATGGTTGCTTCCTACTTGTTCCAAAACAGACCAAAAGCTTTGTCATGAAGATCTGGAGGACACCACAGTAATATCTACGGCATCTGTTGCACCATAAGAATAAGACAGATAAGTGAGTTAGTTCTCCACTGTTGGGTGTTATTAGTCCTGTTTCATCTAAAAAATTACTCAGATTTTCTCCTCTTGGGTTTATTTCCTCAGAACCCCATAACAGGTGCTTGCTGTTCATGTCTCCTAAGGTAATGGAATTTTCTTCAATGAGATGGGATTGGCTGGAAAGATTTGGTCCAGGTTTGTCAGGAGGATGATAACAATTGAATATGTTTAATGGCTTTTCACTTGGTTCCAGTATTTGGATTTCTTGTACATCTAAACCTCTTTTTATGCAAATTAGGAGTTAGGCGAATTGGGATATGAAAAAAAAATTTTTTTACGAGATTTTTATTCACTTTTACACACCCAACCTAAAGTCTAAGATAGGAAAAAATCCGTAATTAAAGAAAATTCTAAATTCTTATGAATTTTATTTATTGGGAATTCCACGAATTACAGTACATAACTGACTGCGCATAAAAAAGCAGTTCTTAGCAGTTTGAATAGACAACACAGTTACTGCAGTTTTTTGCGTTAGCATTTTTAAGTGAAATAAAAATAAAAATTGGGTTATAAAATAAATAAAGAAAGAAATAATAAATGGTAAGCTATATGTAATTTTCAGACTTTCATTTCATTAACTGAAGATTTTAATCCAGCCCTCACATCATGTTGCCAATAACCAAAAAAAAAAAAAAAAAAAAAAGCCTTTTTTTTTTTTTTTTTTGATATAAAAATTCAAATTTTAGATTATCTTCAAACTGGCGACGGCTGTGGGTAAGCATTTTGGAGTCCTTGAATCAACTGTCAGATCTATAAAAAAAAATGAAGAGGCTATTAGAAAAGCGGTATATTCTGGTACAAAATCAAGTGCAAAATTATCATCATACACAAAAGATGTTTTCTAGAAGAGGCCAAAAAAGCTTTAGGTGATGTGGATAGGAGATAATGTACAAAAAAGAATGCCAGTTGAAGAAATTCTATCAAGCAATCAGCATTGAGATTTTATGAACAGATTAAAAAACTGCAGCCAGATACTTCATCTCAATCGAGGAAAAAATATGAATTTGATGCAAGCAATGGTTGGCTGGCTAAGTTTATTAAAAGACGTGCTCTTCATAAAAATTAAAGGTGAAATGGCTTCTGCTGATGAAACAGCTGCTAAAGCATTTCCACAAAAACTTGCTAAAATAATTGAAGATAGAGTTACACTCATGAACAAGTTTGGAATTTGGATGAAACCGGCCTTTTCTGAAAAAAAATGCCAAACAAAACTTGCGTATCAAAAATGCAAAAAACTGTTGGTGGGCTCAAAGCAGCAAAGCATTGCATAGCACTCCTATTTTGTTCGAACACTTTAGGAGATCGGATGTTAAAACCACTGCTCATAAATCGATCATTAAGACCACGGCCAATGAAAGGCGTAGATTTTCAAAAATTGGCAGTTCATTGGATGGCCAACAAAAAAGCTTGGGTGACCATTGATATTTTCACCGAGTGGTACCACAAACATTTTGTGCCAGAAGTTAGATGCTATTTGAATGACAAGGGTCTCTAATTTAAAGTGCTTTTGATTCTTGATAATGCACCCAGTCATCCTGCCATAGAATCACTATAGAACACCCAAATGTGCAATCAATACAATTATAGATTGTATTGATCAGGTTCGATTATCGTTATCTGAATTGAGACCAGAAATTATGAATGCATGCTGGAAAGCTATTTGGCCCGCATGTGTTAAAGAGAATGCTCCTGTTCCCTTCAATCATACTGCAGAATTCCCCAATATAATAAGTTTGACATGTGAAATTGGCGGAGAAGGATTCGATGATCTTACTTCGGCAGATATCGAAGAATTGTTAATTGATAAACCTCTTAGCAAAGATGAAATAAGTGGAGATTGTTTCTGAGACTCCTGAAAGCGAAGAAGTTAATGCTAATGATCAAGATAATCCTACTTTTACTGCTGATATAATTAAAGAAGGAATTATAATTAAACTGGCCAGTAATCTAGGCAATTATTTGGCCCGACATGATCCAAATAAAGAACGTGCTGGGAAGTTTTCATGTAAGCTTAAGTTGTTAATGTATTCATACTGAGAATTATATCACGACTTATCTAAAGCATCAACACAGCGATTAGTAACTGAGTTCATGCCTAAAACTACTGAAACAACCAGTGGTACTTTTGTTCAAGACATGACAAGAAGAATTCCACACATTGAGGCGGAAGTCGATGATGATAATACCATATCTAGTAGTTCTAGTGATATTACAGTCTCACGAAAACGAAAGCTTTTGCATTTATTGTCAGAAACTGATAGCGAATAACAATTTTTTTTTTATAGAATTCTTAGCAAACAACTGAAATGAATATGTTTTTTTTTTTAAGTTATTAAAATTCATTATATGTATATGTGTTCTCCATGAAATGTAAATAAAAATCTTATGATCCTAACGAATTTAATGTTTGTATTTTTCATTATTTTGCTTATATTTCAGGTTTGGAACGAATCTTCACTTTTTCTATGGAGTCAGTAGTTTTTTTTACGCGTAATTTTTAGGAATGTATCTATTGTGTAAAAAGAGGTTTAGATGTATTTCAGTTCCTGCTACTATGTCTAGTTCAACAACTTTATATGACAAGTTTCAGATTAGTGTCAGAAGCCCTCTTCCATTTTGGTCAGTAAGCCTATCTTGTCGTATGATATCATAGTTTTTAATGTTTAGTCTGCTGGTTTGTTGAAGTTTTGTTTCCTGGATGCAGATAATATCAGCATCATGCTTGTCAGCTAATAGTAATAGTTAATTTAGTTTTTCTTTGCTTGCTGGAATAACGATACGATTTAAATTACATTGGATGATATTAATATTTCTTGTAATGGGTGGAATGATTTGCTCATTTCTCGACTCTGACATCATTTCCGAATCAAGAGTCGCGTCGGCTGCCCCGTACGTGGTGGCATAGATATAATGACTGAAATTTGTCTCCATGATGGGAAAAAAGAAATACTGCTGTCATTAGATCATCCAGAGAGCACCATGAGGAGGTGACAGTCAGACTTTGCCCTCCACACTAAATGGTGATTATTTCCTCTTTCAAGTCAATGAGACTCTTCTTATTCCTTGCTGCTTCTGTCCATGTGAACTTGTGGACATTTTTATGTTTGAACATAGTGTTAGTAATAACTAACACTAGTCCAACTTTTCCTTTTTTGTTGTCAGCTTCCTTCTCTAATGCCTCAAAAAATTCTTCCACTTCTTTCTTAGTAGAACCTTTTGTGGGACCATAAGCTGAAATAAATCTCATTGTTCAGTTTCCTCATTCTGATATTAGCCCACTTCACTCTACTTGATATTGGCTTTCATTCAAGGAGATTAATCTCATATTTAGTGTTTAATATGTTTAGTGAGGATTGCAAATTAAATATGGAAATAGACAATAATCAAAACTGGTATAGTGGGGTTGAATAAATTTATATGGAATAAGAGAGAAATTACACCAAACTAGCAGTACACAAGACAGAATTCAAACCAGATTTTAAGTTTATGGATCTGAGAGTTGGGTTAGAAATAAAGCACTTGAACAAATCCTAAAGGCCACAAATATGAGAGTTCTTAGAAAAAACAAGGGAGCAAACAGATGACAGAATTTTTAGTATTCAAGAATGTGTTATCAGAGCTAATCTAATGGTATCTAAATCAATCTAAGTAATTGTATGGTCACTTAAACAGAATGTGGAGGAAAGGTTACAGAAACTGGTTCTGAGATAGCAGAAAAAAGAAAAGACTCTGAGAAGGCCCAAGATCTGGGTGGATTTATCAGTCAGGAGACTGAAATTTTAGATACAGTAATTTAGAGCATTGAGAAGTAATGCTGATTTGGAGTAAAATTATTGAGGAATTTGTTATACACTTTAATCATAGTACTGTCATAGTATCCTGTACACCCCTTTTGGTTACATATCAGGAATTTTATGCTGATTTTATTTTGCAACATTTGTTTACTTTTAAAGCTTTCTTTTCATTTTTCTTAGTATGATGCTCATTTTTCATCTGAAGCAAATAACTGAAGATAGTCCATTATCAGTAAACGAACAACTGTTTTATCTTTTAAGGTTTTCAAATTTTCACTTTGCATTCATTAAATTGCAAATTCACCATTTTTTGAGTTAGTAGTAATTTACTTCAATTTTTTTTTTTAGATTCTTACATTTAAAAATGCAATAAGCAGATATCGTCATTTTCCTGATATGTATCCCCAAGGGGTGTTCAGGTTACAGTGACAGCCCTATATGTTTAAGGTTACATTACTATTAATCTCTTATCAACAGTTTTCCTCCAGATCAATCTGTTACCTGTGAGCACTCCAATATTGTCATATCTAACATTTCATGTTTCTAAGGCACTTCTGACCGAATCAATCCGTCTAGACCTTGGTCTTCCTCTGGGTTTCTTTTCTGCCATCTTGTCATCAAATGGCTGTTTTGCTAACCTTTCTTCACCCATTCTATTTAAGTGACCATAGAACCTGAGATTAGTTCTGCTAACACATTCCTGAATGCTAAGAATGTCAAGTTCCTTTCAAATAACTTCATTTGTAATATGATTCTGCCATTGGTTCACTTCCATAATTTTACTCAGAAACCTCATATCTGTTTTGTCTAGTCTTTAATCAAGTGCTTTATTTCTAACCCACCAAGTAGATATATAGGGCGTTTTTTTTTTTTAGTATTTCAAGATTCTTGCAGCTATTTGTAGTCGGAAATATCCTGAAAATAAATCTATTTTCAGCAGTTATGAAGTATGAATATTGAGTAAATTAATATACTGTTATATTCCTAGTATGAGTATCAGTGATTTTAATTGTCACCTGGGAAGGAGACAGAGACAACTGCCTCCTGTGGTCCCCTAAACCTACAACTATTAGTCATTATTTCAAATAATATGAGTTCTATGGTCAATTTTTCTCGAGTTTATAGAGTGGAAAACTTGAGTTTCAGGAATAACGTCCCCCCACACACACACACCTGGAGAAAAAACGTCCTTGCCCATGCCAGAGATCAACCAACTTGGGAACTGGTTGGGGGGGAAAAAAAGGCTTAGAGATGTTTTGGTAGTCAGCAACTAGAATCAAACTTAGAACGGTCTTTCTTTGGGTAGCCTGGTGCTATGGATGCAAACACCATTTCCACAGGGCTACACGGGCCTCTAAGAAAACAAGTATAAAATGGCAATTTTGTGCTTGTCTTATTTATTTATTTATTTATTTTTTTGTTTCATTAGAAAATATAAACAGCATGTTTATAGTTACTACCAATAATGAGTAAAACGACATATCTGATGGCTTTCTGCTAGCTACAGTACTATTAGTGTGCTTCTTTCCCTAATAAATATGTCTTCAATATATGGTACATTTCTAATATCAATATGAGAATTTGAACATGCTGTTATTTGAACATGTTTTGGTAGTCAGCAACTAGAATCAAACTTAGAACGGTCTTTCTTTGGGTAGCCTGGTGCTATGGATGCAAACACCATTTCCACAGGGCTACACGGGCCTCTAAGAAAACAAGTATAAAATGGCAATTTTGTGCTTGTCTTATTTATTTATTTATTTTTTTTTTTGTTTCATTAGAAAATATAAACAGCATGTTTATAGTTACTACCAATAATGAGTAAAACGACATATCTGATGGCTTTCTGCTAGCTACAGTACTATTAGTGTGCTTCTTTCCCTAATAAATATGTCTTCAATATATGGTACATTTCTAATATCAATATGAGAATTTGAACATGCTGTTACATGAAGTGCACTTCCAAATTCTTGTTTAAATGTTATTCCTGTTAAGCAAAACCAGTATCAAAAACTGGTTTTGCTTAAGTTGCTTAATTGAATTAGCATTAAATAAAAAATAAAAATAAATACTTTTTTCCTCTCAGCTGGAGAACTATTATCAACAGCATTGCCTTTCCTTGAACAAAATATGCATCCCACAATAATCATTAGTGCTTTCCGACAGGCACTTGAGGATATAATACAGATTCTAAGAGATCATGTTGCGTATGTATTTTTTGATTTTATATTATATTAATGTGCCTCTGGTACTTAATAATATACAAAGAAAAATGTATAATTTTTGAAGTTGTGAAAGTACTTTAAGGATTCTAAAACTCCTATTCTTTTTTGAAAATTCTATTTTTAATTTTGTATTATTTTATATATGCATTTTGTATATTGTTTACAACAATATATAATAATATATACTGCTGTAAACAATTTTACAGGGGGGGGGGGTAATATGCTTAGATTGCAAAAAGAGATTCTTGTGCCTACAGAAGGTATGTAAAGAATTCACTAACAATAGACTATTCAGAAAAATTTCTGCAATCTGACAAACACTAGGGAACATTCTCACTACACAGTTATTTAAGAGAGATACCGTGTTTAATCTGGCATTGAAATTTCATTATGTTGTATCATCATATGCATTTGCAGTTGAAGCCAATAGAAAGTACAATTTGATTCAGCTATGTCCCAAATTGCCAGTTAATCCTCGTTCATTCAGTACCCTGTTGATACCTACTAACAGAGCGCACAATGTAAAGGTGAGGATTGGAAATTAGGTCAGGAGCCCCAGTTAGTTCTCTGCATTCCTGAAAGGTGATGTGAGGGTCTCCTTCCAGTTATTTAGCTTTGACCATTAAGCAACCCCAAGAGAATTTAATTAGTAAATATATATATATATCATCATCATCATCATCATCAAATTCCTGCCATGTACCCTCAAGGGGTGTACAGGATATGACAGTACTACATGAAAAAATTACATCATTACTAACTTCCTATCTACAATTTTCCTCCAAATCAGTCTGTTACTTGTCAAGGCTCCAACCTTATCAGATCTTATATTTCTATCGTCTAAGGCACTTTGTACCGTATCAATCCACCTACATCTTGGTCTTCCTCTGGGACGTTTTCCTGCCAACCTGGCAGAGAACACTTGTTTTGCTAATCTTTCCTCTCCCATTCTATTTAAGTGACCATACCATCTGAGATTAGCTCTGCTAACGCATTCCTGGATGCTGACAATGTCAAGTTCTTTCCTAATATCCTCGTTTTTAATATGATATTGCCATTGATGCCATCTGTTCACGCCTCTAATCTTTCTCAGGACTCTCATATCTGCGGTCTCTAGTCTTTGGTCAAGTGTTTTACTTCTGACCCAGCTCTCAGATCCATAAGTTAAAATTGGTTTGAACACAGTCTTGTCAGCTAATTTAGTGTTCCGACTAATTTCTTTCTTATTCCATATGAATTTATTCAATTGACTTCCCACGATACCAGCTTTGCTGATTCTGTTGTCTATTTCTACATTTAGTTTACCATCTTCAGTAAAAATTGTGCCTAAGTAGCTGAAATGTTTTACTTGTTCCGCAGGTTCTCCATTCACAACACAGTTGACATTTTCAATGATTCTGCCTATTTTCATCGTCTTTGTCTTTTTATTGCTGACCTTCATACCATATCTATTACAACAGCTATTCAATTTAGTCAGAGAATCTTGCAGGCTTGTAGCGGATTTATTTAGAAGTATAACATCATCCGCATAAAGCAAAGAGCTGACATTAACATCTCCAATTTTGATATCAGGTTTAATACCACATTCCTTCATAATGTGATCCATATAGATAACGAATAACAGAGGGGATAATGTACATCCTTGTCTCACACCAGATTTAACATTAAACCATCTTCCTGTACTTCCTTCAATTCTAACTGCTGACTCACAACTCAAATAAAGACTAAGTATTGCTTGATATAATGCCCCATTGACACCATATAACTGCAGCGTATTGAATAGCTTCTCTCTTGGCACCTTGTCATATGCCTTTTCCAAATCGACAAAACTTAAATACAGATCTTTGTTATATTCCCATGCTTTCTCGACTATTTGTCGTAAAGTGAAGATCTGATCCTGACAGCCACTATTTGGCCTGAATCCAGCTTGTTCTTCACCAAGCTTTTCTTCCACAATTCTTCTCAACCGTTTCTCAAGTATACTTGCATAGATCTTGCCAGGAACACTCAGTAGGGAAATACCTCTGTAATTCTCACATTCAGTTTTATTTCCCTTTTTATATATGGGTACTATGAGAGCTCTACTCCAATCATCGGGAATTCGTCCCTCTGTCCAGGCTTTCTGAACTATGCATTGCAGCCACTGTAAGACTCTTATACCACCATACTTCAGCATTTCTGGTCGAATATCATCTACTCCTGCTGCCTTTCCACATTTCAAGCCTTTGATGGCTTTTTCTACTTCAAGTATGGATATGTATTCCTGACTGCATGCCTGGTCAGTGTTTTTTATCACTGTGCTGTCATCACTGCTTGTTTCATTTAGCAGTTTTTCAAAGTAATTACTCCATACTTCAAGGATATCTTTTTCTCCTGTTTTCATTTCACCTTTATCATCTCTAATTCCTTTTACAGCACTCTTTCCTCCATTCCTAAGCTTCTTCAACACCCTCCAGAATATTTTGCCACCTTCTTGATATTTATTTTCTATATTCTTGCCAAAGTCCTCCCTTGACTTTTGTTTAGCTAGTTTTACACACTGTTTAGCTTTCTTACATTTGTCTCTGTATTCTGTAAGAGTAAAAGCTGATTTATTTGCCGGGAACTTTTGATATGCTTTCTTCTTTTCCTTCACTGCCTCTTTAACTTCCTGTGTCCACCAGGGAGTTCTGATTTTTTTATCCTTGCACACAACCTCACCACATGCCTCTCTGGCAGAATCAATCAATGTTTCCTTCAGAGTTTGCCACTGAATCTCCAAGGTTTGATTCCTGTTCTCAAACTCTTTCGTTTTCTTTTCAATAATATTTCTGTATTTTAGTCTACAGTTCACATCTGAGAGCTGCTCAACTTTTATTCGCTTTAAAACTTTCTTACATGTTATTCTTTTCAATATGAAATTCAATTTTATCCTGCTCAAGACTAAATAGTGATCACTTCCAATTTCAAATCCTCTGTACACTCTGGTGTCCTGCACCAGGGAGAAAACATCACTATCAACAATAACATATTCAATGAGACTTTTCTTATTCCTTGCCTCTTCTCTCCATGTGAATTTGTGCACATTTTTATGTTGGAACATGGTGTTAGTAATAACCAGTCCATGTCCTGAGCAGAAATCCAACAGATATTTGCCATTATTATTAGCTTTGCTCTTTTCTCCAAATTTTCCCAAAATATTTTTGTATGTCTCACAATCATTTCCTACTCTACTATTTAGATCCCCAACAAGGACCAACTTTTCCTTTTTCATTGTGTCAGTTGCTTTTTCTAAAGCCTCAAAAAATTCCTCCACTTCTACCTTAGTAGAACCTTCTGTGGGACCATAGGCACAAATAAGTCTCATTGTCCAGTTCCCCATTCTCATATTTGCCCACATTACTCTACTTGAGACTGACTGCCATTCAAGAAGATTAGCCTCGTATTTTGTGTTGAATACTATGGCTACTCCTTCTTTTCCTTGATTGTCATTGCCTGAATATAACATTTTGTATTTATTGCTCAGAAAGATCTCACCAATTTTTGGTCTTTTTTGTTTCAGTCACCCCTATTATGTCGATCTGGTACTTATCTAATTCCTCAGCTAGCTCCATTTCTTTGCCATTCAGGCTTCTTACGTTGATAGTACCGATCTTTAACTCTGGTGATGTTGAGTTGGGGTTTGTTTTCAGATTTGTTCCAGTAGCTAACTTTTCGCTGTTCGCCCTGGTTCCCTGGCGAAAACAACGGGGGCCTTGTTTAACCGGGCGACGCCCCAGCCGGCATGAAATTTTGTCATGTTGTACCATCATTTTTTATTTTGGTTTAACCAATAAGAATACAATTTGGTCGGCTAAATCCCAAATTGTCAGCCCATCCTCGTTCGTTCAGTATCAAAGTAGATACCCAACAGGGTGCACCACAAGAATGTGAGGATTGGACATTAGGTCAGAAGCCCTGGTCGGTTCTCCGCATTCCTTTAAAGGCTATGTGGAGGTCTCCTCTCAGTTATACAGCTTTGACCCTTAAGCACCCCATATATATATATATATATATATATATATATATATATATTTTAATCTTAGTCTGTAAATTTGCAGATACAGTTTGCTATACATTGAAATCCTAATAAGTTAAACAGTTGTGTTACATAATTTGTTGAATTTCACTATAATGATATGTATGATATTTTGCTTCATTTTGTATATTTCAACATGCGAGTATATAATGGTACACAAAATTAGCCACTGTGTTGCCACAGTATGTTGAAAAAATGCACCAGAAAAATCCTTTCCTTAATTTTCCAATGAAAAATATTAAGGTTGTTTATGTTATGCAATTTTGCACTTAGAGACAACATATGAGGACTCACTTATGGGGTAAAATGATCTACTGGTAAAGGAATGGGGAGCCAGTGAGTTATACTAATACTGGTATACACCAACTGAGCTATCAAGTCTTGTTAGCAAACCTATACAGTACATTTTTTTACCATAGTGTAAATTAAAAAGAGTGCTTTAAAAGGAATTAGAGATGATAAAGGTGACATGAAATCTGAAAAAAAAAAGATATCCTTCATGTATGGAGTAATTACTTCAATTACTCGCATGTTGAAAAAATGCACCAGAAAAATCCTTTCCTTAATTTTCCAATGAAAAATATTAAGGTTGTTTATGTTATGCAATTTTGCACTTAGAGACAACATATGAGGACTCACTTATGGGGTAAAATGATCTACTGGTAAAGGAATGGGGAGCCAGTGAGTTATACTAATACTGGTATACACCAACTGAGCTATCAAGTCTTGTTAGCAAACCTATACAGTACATTTTTTTACCATAGTGTAAATTAAAAAGAGTGCTTTAAAAGGAATTAGAGATGATAAAGGTGACATGAAATCTGAAAAAAAAAAGATATCCTTCATGTATGGAGTAATTACTTCAATTACTAAATGAAACAAGTAGTGACAGCACAGTGGATTGGACACTCAACAGGCATGCAACAGGAATACATATCTATACTTGAAGTAGCAAAGGCCATCAAAAGCCTGAAATGCGAAAATGCAGCAGATATAGATACTCTCCTCTCCAAATTTTCCCAAGACAATTCTATATGCCTGGGATTCATTTCATTTCATACTCTGCTGTTTAGATCTCTACCAGAGACCAGTTTTTCTGTTTAAGCTTATGTTTCTGTTTTCCTTATGTAAGCTGCCTTTTCTAATTACTCAAAAAATTCCTCCACAATTAGGAGAATCTTGTGTGGATCCATTGGCACAAATAAGTCTCATTATCCATTTCTCCATTTGAAGGTTGCCCACACGATTCCACTCGAAACTGCTTTCCAATCGAGAGGTTAATCTTCATGTGTGATGTTTAATGCTGCCACTATTCAAAATAAAAATGTTCATTAATAATTGTGTAGAAAACACCTTTGTTTTGTATAGATTTTTTCTCAAATCTGGAAGTCTTGCAGTGGCTGCATTGCATAGTGCAGAGGGACAAATTCCAGATGATTGGAGTAGAGCTCTCATAGTAACACACAAAAGGGGAAATAAAACTGAATGTGAGAATTACACAGAGAACATTCAGTAGGATATATCCCTACTGAATGTTCCTAAGAACGATTGTGGAAGGGAAGCTTGGTGAAGAACAAGCTGGATTCAGGCCAAATAGAGGCTGTCAGGATCAGATTTTTTACTTTATAACAAATAGTTGAGAAATCATTGGAATATAACAAAGATCTGTACTTAAGTTTTGTAGACCTGCAAAAGGTCATATGACAAGGTGCCAAGAAAAAAACTGTTTAAATGCTACAGTTGTATGGTGTCAAAGGGGCATTATATCAAGCAATACTTAGTCTTCATTTGAGTTATAAGTCAGCAGTTAGAATTGAAGGAAGTATGGAAGATGGTTTGACGTTAAATGTGGTGTACATTATCCCCTCTGTTATTCATTATCTATATGGATTGCATTATGAAGAAAAGTGGTATTAAACCTGATATCAAAATTGAAGATGTTAATCTCAGCTCTTTACTTTATGTAAATGATGTTATAATTTAATAAATCCTGTATAAGTCTGCAAGATTCCCTGACTAAATTGAATAGCTGTTGTAATAAATTTGTTATGAAAATCAACAATAAAAAGAAAAAGACAATGAAAATAGACAGAAACATTAAAAATATCAAATGCATTGTAAACGGAGAACCTATAGAACAAGTAAAACATTTCAGCTACTTGGGCACGATTTTTAGTGATGGTGGTAAATTAAATGTGATAATAGGCAAAAGAATCAGCAAAGCTGGTATGGTGGGAAGTCAACTGAATAAATTTATATGGAATAAGAGAGAAATTAGTCATCATCATCATTGAATTCCTGGCATGTACCCTCAAGGGGGGGGGGTGCAGGATATGATAGTACTACATGAAAAATTTACATCATTACTAACTTCGTATCTACAATTTTCCTACAAATCAGTTTATTACTTGTCAAGACTCCAATATTATCATTATCAGATCTTATATTTCTATCATCTAAGGCAGCGCTTCCCAAACTATGGGCCACGGCCCCCCTGGGAGCCATAGGTTTTGTTGAGGGGGCCGGTGAAATAACGAAAACAAATTGAAAATGCTTTAAGACAAAGTAGATTTTTTTCATCTTAAAAGAAACGTATTTAATTTTTATTATTTATTATTTCTTTTTTGTTATTTTTTATATTTTAATGGAAAGAATCACACATTGGTGGGGGGGTTCACATATTTTGCTTCCTCGATATTTTGGCGCTTAATAAATATTAGTAAATGTATGCTTATTCATATAAGTTTCATTTCAAAGCAGAAATCTATCAAGAATTGCAGTTTCAAATACTTCACCTGATATTGACTTTTAGTGTATTGAAACACATCCATCGCATTGAATTGTTATTAAACTTCTTTTATGTTTTTAATTCTTTCTTTATTACTAATCATTTTAGATTTCATGTGCTTGTACTGCAAATGTACAATAACATCTGTCTATATAAGATAATGTACCATGTCGAATGTGTATGTAAGATGCTAAAAATGTAATATTTGCATTTGATTTTTGCAATATTCAATCTGTATGTTTTGTATCGAATATAAATACAATAAATATTATAATAATATACATTGTATATTGCGATTTTTTTTTTTTCCGAGGGGGTCTGTGAAATATTTTAATTTTTACAAAGGGTGCCCTGACATCCACAAGTTTGGGAAGCAGTGGTCTAAATTGTACCGTATCAATCCACCTATATCTTGGTCGTTTTCCTGCCAGCCTAGCAGAGAACACTTGTTTTGCTAATCTTTCCTTGCCCATTCTATTTAAGTGACCATACCACCTGAGATTACCTCTGCTAACGCATTCCTAGATTGTGACAATGTCAAGTTCTTTACTAATAGCCTCATTTTTAATGTGATATTGCCATTGATGCCATCTGTTCACGCCTCTAATCTTTCTCAGGACTCTCATATCTGCAGCCTCTAGTCTTTGGTCAAGTGTTTTACTTCTGACCCAGCTCTCAGATCCATAAGTTAAAACTGGTTTGAACACTGTCTTGTATACAGCTAATTTAGTGTTCCGACTAATTTCTTTCTTATTCCATATGAATTTATTCAATTGACTTCCCACGATACCAGCTTTGCTGATTCTGTTGTCTATTTCTATATTTAGTTTACCATCTTCAGTAAAAATTGTGCCTAAGTAGCTGAAATGTTTTACTTGTTCCGCAGGTTCTCCATTCACAACACAGTTGACATTTTCAATGAATCTGCCTATTTTCATCGTCTTTGTCTTTTTATTGCTGACCTTCATACCATATCTATTACAACAGCTATTCAATTTAGTCAGAGAATCTTGCAGGCTTGTAGTGGATTTATTTAGAAGTATAACATCATCCGCATAAAGCAAAGAGCTGACATTAACATCTCCAATTTTGATATCAGGTTTAATACCACATTCCTTCATAATGTGATCCATATAGATAACGAATAACAGAGGGGATAATGTACATCCTTGTCTCACACCAGATTTAACATTAAACCATCTTCCTGTACTTCCTTCAATTCTAACTGCTGACTCACAACTCAAATAAAGACTAAGTATTGCTTGATATAATGCCCCATTGACACCATATAACTGCAGCGTATTGAATAGCTTCTCTCTTGGCACCTTGTCATATGCCTTTTCCAAATCGACAAAACTTAAATACAGATCTTTGTTATATTCCCATGCTTTCTCGACTATTTGTCGTAAAGTGAAGATCTGATCCTGACAGCCACTATTTGGCCTGAATCCAGCTTGTTCTTCACCAAGCTTTTCTTCCACAATTCTTCTCAACCGTTTCTCAAGTATACTTGCATAGATCTTGCCAGGAACACTCAGTAGGGAAATACCTCTGTAATTCTCACATTCAGTTTTATTTCCCTTTTTATATATGGGTACTATGAGAGCTCTACTCCAATCATCGGGAATTCGTCCCTCTGTCCAGGCTTTCTGAACTATGCATTGCAGCCACTGTAAGACTCTTATACCACCATACTTCAGCATTTCTGGTCGAATATCATCTACTCCTGCTGCCTTTCCACATTTCAAGCCTTTGATGGCTTTTTCTACTTCAAGTATGGATATGTATTCCTGACTGCATGCCTGGTCAGTGTTTTTTGCCACTGTGATGTCATCACTGATTGTTTCATTTAGTAGTTTTTTTCAAAATAATTACTCCATACTCCTGTTTTCATGTCACCTTTATCATCTCTAACGCCTTTTACAGCACTCTTTCCTCCATTTCTAAGTTTCTTCAACAGCCTCCAGAATATCTTACCACCTTCTTGATATTTATTTTCTATGTTCTTGCCAAAGTCCTCCCATGACTTTTGTTTAGCTAGTTTTAAACAGTGTTTCACTTTCTTACATTTGTCTCTGTATTCTCTAAGAGCAAAAGCTGACTTATTTGCCTGGAACTTTAAAAAAAAAAAAAAAAAAAAAGAGAGAGAGAGAGAGAGAAATTAGTCAAAACACTAAATTAGCTGTATACAGTGTAAGACAATGTTCAAACCAATTTTAACTTATGGATCTAAGCACTGGTGGTAGAAGTAAAACACTTGAACAAAGACTAGAGACTGCAGATATGAGAGTCCTGAGAAAGATTAGGGGCATGAACAGATGGTATCAATGGCAATATCATTAAAAACGAGGATATTAGGAAAGAACTTGACATTCTCAGCATCCAGGAATGTGTTAATCTCAAGTGTCATGGTCACTTAAACAGAATGGCAGAGGAAAGATTAGCAAAACAAATGTTCTCTGCCAGGTTGGCCAGAAAAAGACCCAGAGGAAGACCAAGATATAAGTGGATTGATACAGTAAAAAGTGCCTTAGAAGACATAAATATAAGATTGATAATTTGTGTCTTGACAGATAACAGATTGATTTGTGGGAAATTATTAATAAAAAGTTAGTGATGGTGTAAGTTCTTCATGTAGTACTATCATGATATGCTATACACCTTTTTGTGGGTAAATGTCAGGAATTTGATGATGATGTAAATAAAAAATCAAAGGGAAAATAATTAAGCAAGTTAATAAGATAAAGTATTTGGGAATCAAACTAAATAACTATAGTAACAGAGAAAATTAGGTACATGAAGCATTAAAATCTAGTAGAATATCTGGAATTAAAAGCTAGTAGAATAGATGTCTCAACAGCCTTATCTGAAAGAAGAACATGAGTTCCAAGATCCAAAAATAATCTACAAAGAGTAGTTTGTCCAGTACTAACATATGCAGCTGAAATACATGCAGTAACTATAGGAATTAGAAATTAATAAACACTGAAATGAAAGTATTAAGAAAAATTGATGGTGTAACAACATTTAACAAATTCAGGAACTCGTAAATCAGAGAAAATTGTAAAATACAGCTAATAAATGATTTGATTCAAAAATGGAAAGAAGAATAGAAAAACCTACATAGAAAGAATAACAAATAGGCAAAGAAAGTTAAGAACTAACAAATAGAAAATCGAGTAGAAAATAACAGGATGGGCTTGAAAACAACTGCACTACAAGCAACCATGCTTATTATTGGGGGAAAAAAAAGTTTTACATTGGCTCTATTGCAATATTCATAGGGCATGGTCATCAGGCCCAACTTCTGCTGATTGACATTGAGCTCTCATTGTAAGCATCTATAAGAAGGAAAATGAAAAGAATGAGAAAATTAAAGGAATTTGATATTCGGTGTTCCAGTTAAGATATATGCTAGCATACTTCAGAAGATATTGTGGAAGAGACACTTGTCAAAAATAAAAAAAAAAGCAAGCTTTTTTTTAGGACAAATTTTTGAGAATTCGTGTCACATGAGAATAGAGAGGTCTATTCACATTTTGCAGATCTAGAAAGGAGAAAATCTCTTCAATTGCTCTAGTAATATGGTGTAAATGGGATATGCACAGACTGTGTATTTTTCTAGGTATGGTTTTGATCAATTAGATAGTACTGAATAATGAATGTAGTTACGGTTTAATGTAAAAGTAGGTGTAAGGCTATTGGCACATGCCATCTCTGCTGTTATTCATTTACATCATGTGACAAATTCCCAGAATGCACTTGTAAAAACCATTTCCTTATCTGTAGACCAGTGGCTAGTATCATCTTTGAAATATCACTAGTATCCCCATACACTAGTATATGGGTTCAAATATGTCATTTGTACAAATGAGTTCAAATGACAATGCTGCCATTGTTCAAAACATTACTAGAACTTATCTTCTGCAATGCTTTTACATCATCAAATTCCTGCCATTTACCCTCAGCGGGGTGTGCAGATGTGATAGTACTACATGAAAAAAATTACATCATTATTAACTTCTTATCTGCAATTTTCCTCCAAATCAGTCTGTTACTTGTCAAGACTACAACATTATCAGATCTTAAATTTCTATCGTCTAAGGCACTTTGTACTATATCAATCCACCTATATCTTGGTCTTCCTCTGGGTCGTTTTCCTGCCAATCTGGCAGAGAACACTGGTTTTGCTAATCTTTCTTTGCCCATTCTGTTTAAGTGACCATACCATCTAAAATTAGCTCTGCTAATGCATTCCTGGATGCTGACAATGTCTAGTTCTTTCCTAATATCCTCATTTTTAATATGATATTGCCATTGATTCCATCTGTTCACACCTATAATCTTTCTCAGGACTCTCATATCTGCAGCCTCTAGTCTCTGGACAAGTGTTTTACTTCTGACCCAGCTCTCAGATCCATAAGTTAAAACTGGTTTGAACACTGTCTTGTATACAGCTAATTTAGTGTTCTGACTAATTTCTCTCTCTTATTCCATATGAATTTATTCAATTGACTTCCCACCATACCAGCTTTGCTGATTCTGTTGTCTCTTTCTATATTTAATTTACCATCTCCACTAAAAACAGTGCCTAAGTAGCTGAAATGTTTTGCTTGTTCCACAGGTTCTCCATTCACAACACAGTTGACATTTTCAGTGATTCTGCCTATTTTCATTGTCTTTGTCTTTTTAATGCTGACCTTCATACCATACCTATTACAACAGTTATTCAGTTTAGTCAGAGAATTTTGCAGACTTGTAGCGGATTTAGTTAGAAGTATAACATCATCCGCATAAAGCAAAGAGCTGACGTTAACATCTCCAATTTTGATATCATGTTTAATACCACTTTCCTTCATAATGTGATCCATATAGATAGTGAATAAAAGAGGGGATAATGTACATCCTTGTCTCACACCAGATTTAACATTAAACCATCTTCCTGTACTTCCTTAAATTCTAACTGCTGACTTACAACTCAAATAAAGACTAAGTATTGCTTGATATGATGCCCCATTGACACCATATAACTGTAGCGTATTGAATAGCTTCTCTCTTGGCACCTTGTCATATGCCTTTTCCAAATCAACAAAACTTGAATGCACATCTTTGTTATATTCCCATGCTTTCTCGACTGTTTGTCGTAAAGTGAAGATCTGAACCTGACAGCCTCTATTTGGCTTGAATCCAGCTTGTTCTTCACCAAGCTTTTCTTCCACAATTCTTCTCAACTGTTTCTGAAGTATACTTGCATAGATCTTGCCAGGAACACTCAGTAGGGAAATACCTTTGTAATTCTCACATTCAGTTTTATTTCTCTTTTTTATATATATGGGTACTATGAGAGCTCTACTCCAATCATCAGGAATTCGTCCCTCTGTCCAGGCTTTCTGAACTATGCAGTGCAGCTGCGTAAGAATCTTATACCACCATACTTCAGCATTTCTGGTCGAATATCATCTACTCCTGCTGCCTTTCTACATTTCAAGCCTTTGATGGCTTTTTCTGCTTCAAGTATGGATATGTATTCCTTACTGTATGCCTGTTGAGTGTTTTTTACCACTGTGCTATCACTGCTTGTTTCAATTAGCAATTTTTCTAAGTAATTACTCTATACTTCAAGGATATCTTTTTTCTCCTGTTTTCATGTCACCTTTATCATCTCTAACTTCTTTTACAGCACTCTTTCCTCCATTCT
Organism: Typopeltis vanoorti; assembly: GCF_054136105.1. Classification (NCBI taxonomy): domain Eukaryota; kingdom Metazoa; phylum Arthropoda; class Arachnida; order Uropygi; family Thelyphonidae; genus Typopeltis; species Typopeltis vanoorti. Next base: position 86,153,834 of record NC_143561.1, on the reverse strand, counting down.
TAAGCTTCTTCAACAACCTCCAGAATATTTTGCCACCTTCTTGATATTTATTTTCTATATTCTTGCCAAAGTCCTCCCATGACTTTTGTTTTGCTAGTTTTACACAGTGTTTAGCTTTCTTACATTTGTCTCTTTATTCTCTAAGAGCACAAGCTGACTTATTTGACAGGAACTTTTGATATGCTTTCTTCTATTCCTTCACTGCCTCTTTAACTTCCTGTGCCCACCATGGAGTTCTAATTTTTCTATCCTTGCAGACAACTTCACCACATGCCTCTAGCTGAATCAATCAGGGCTTTCTTCAAGGCTTGCAACTGAATCTCCAAGATTTGATTCCTGTTCTCAAACTCTTTCATTTTTTCTTCAGTAATCTTTGTGTATTTTAGTCGACAGTTCACTCAGTAGGGAAATACCTCCGTAATTCTCACATTCAGTTTTATTTCCCTTTTTATATATATGGGTACTATGAGAGCTCTACTCCAATCATCGGGAATTCGTCCCTTTGTTCAGGCTTTTGAACTATGCAGTGCAGCCACTGTAAGACTCTTATACCACCATACTTCAGCATTTCTGGTCGTATATCATCTACTCCTGCTGCCTTTCCACATTTCACATCTGAGAACTGCTCAACTTTTATTCGCTTTAAAACCTTCTTACATGTCATTCTTTTCAATGTGAAATTCAATTTTATCCTGCTCAAGACTAAATAGTGATCACTTCCAATTTCAAATCTTCTGTACACTTTGGTGTCCTGCACCAGGGAGAAAACATCACTATTAACAATAACATAGACAATGAGACTTTTCTTATTACTTGCCTCTTCTCTCCATGTGAATTTGTGCACATTTTTATGTTGGAACATGATGTTAGTAATAACCATTCCATGTCATGAGCAGAAATGCAGCAGATATTTGCTCTTATTATTAGATTTGCTCTTTTCTCCAAATTTTTCCAAAATATTTCTGTATGTCTCACAATCATTTCCTACTCTGCTATTTAGATCCCCAACAAGGACCAACTTTTCCTTTTTCATTGTGTCAGTTGCTTTTTCTAAAGCTTCAAAAAATTCCTCCACTTCTACCTTAGTAGAACCTTCTGTGGGATCATAGGCACAAATAAGTCTCATTGTCCAGTTCCACAATCTCATATTTGCCCACATCACTCTAATTGAGACTGCCTGCCATTCAAGATTAGCCTCGTATTTAGTGTTGAATACTATGGTTACTACTTCTTTTCCTTGATTGTCATTGCCTGAATATAACATTTTGTATTTATTTCTCAGAAGGATCTCACCAGTTTTGGTCTTTTTTGTTTCAGTCACCCCTATTATGTTGATATGGTACTTATCTAATTCCTCAACTAGGTCCATTTCTTTGCCATTCAGGCTTCTTATGTTGATAGTACCGATCTTGAACTGTGGTGATGTTGAGTTGGAGTGAGTTTTCAGATTTGTTCCAGTAGCTGACTTTTCGCTGTTCGCCCTGGTTCCCTGGTAAAAACAACGGCGGCCTTGTTTAACCAGGCGATGCCCCAGCCGGCATGAAAATTTGTCATGTTGTACCATCATTTTTTTATTTTGGTTTAACCAATAAGAATACAATTTGGTTGGCTAAATCCCAAATTGCCAGCCCATCTTCGTTCGTTCAGTAATCAGGTAGATACTCAACAGGGTGCACCACGAGAAGGTGAGGATTGGACATTAGGTCAGAAGCCCTGGTCGGTTCTTTGCATTACTTTAAAGGCTATGTGGAGGTCTCCTTTCAGTTATACAGCTTTGAATCTTTAGCACCCCTGTCCAAAACCTAAGGATGAATACTATTTCTGAATATTATAACTGCAAATCAGGTTGTGGCAAGTTGTATAACTGAAGATTTCGAGTAGAAAGTGGGTACACATTCAACTTTTTGAAACACATCAGAGTGATGACTTGGTAGCACCCAACAGGATAAATGACTATGCTAAGCAAATTGCACTTGAAGAAAGCTCTTTTCGTGAAAGAATAAATTTGCAAACTCTGATGTCTTATAATGTCTCAAAGACATCATCTAGATGATTTCATGCAGAGAAGATTATTGGAAAGCTTGAAAATGACTGGAGAATTACTGATATTGCCATATAGTTTGAAATCACACATAGTGTTCTATTATCCAGGCTCTGGGCAGCATATCAAACCAATGGAATGTATTCCAGACATTTGCTAAGAGGTTGGCCTCACTCTACCATGGAGCAGGAAGACAGATTTTTGGCTATAACAGCAGAACGTAAGCTGGCATGCAAGCTGACCTACCACGGTAGGTCAGCTTGCATGTTAGCTCTATTCAAGCCATGGTATGTGGATATCTTGATAAACTGGCACTTGAAGGTCTGTAGTCAGCATCCCTTTATCCACAGCTGATCATAGAACACATTTACAGTGGTGTTGTATCCATACAAATTGGACAAGACACTTTTTCCAGCAGAACGTATGCTTACATGCAACGTAATCTTATAACAGCAGAACGTAAGCTAACATGCAAGCTGACCTACCACGGTAGGTCAGCTTGCATGTTAGCTCTATTCAAGCCATGGTATGTGGATATCTTGATAAACTGGCACTTGAAGGTCTGTAGTCAGCATCCCTTTATCCACAGCTGATCATAGAACACATTTTCAGTGGTGTTGTATCCATAAAAATTGGACAAGACACTGATGAGCTAATGTACTTTTAAAAATGAGGATCGTTTTAGCCTCTCCTCCGATTCTAGATGATACTTGATCTGGCATAAAAGTGGTATTGCTTACCATCGCAAAAATGTTCTTGAAAGGGATGGATGTGGTAGTGATGGGTCATGGTGTGGGAGTGCATTGTGCTTAATGGACATACCAAGCTTCATGTTCTGGAAAAAGATACTATGACTGTTGAATGATATTTCAATGAAGTTTTTCAGCGTCATTTTTGATCTTTGCCTACATCGATGCCATGGTGATATAGGCAAAGAATTCATTTTTATGGATGACAATGCCACACCACGTTGTACATGAGCAGTGGGGATACTTCTGGAGACATAGGACATTAATCGAATCAAGTGGCCAGCATGTTCCCCCACAATAGGGAGATACATTGCTGCTCAAAATTTTCCTTCACTAAACAAAGCCTTATTTTGCTCTGAAGGAGTGGGCCAGTTTACCTCAAGAACTTCTGAATCACTTGGTTTTAAGCATGGTATAAAGTTGTGAGAGCTGCATCACAGTTCAGGACATATTCCATGCTGAAATGTCTCTTTGCATAGTTTTCTGTAAGCACTGTACATCAATTCCTTAACTACGTCCTCAGGAAATTTCTAACAACATTTTGTGTGTAATATAATTTATTAATATGCTGGCAATGAATTTATGTCCACGTTTGGCTGTAGTCATGAAAATGTTTTCATATTCAGGTAAAAATGTAGTTTGTCCTTAGCTTTTGGACGCTGCAATGCTATCATGTCATCGCATGATGTTGGGTATCAGAAATGTCTGAAAATCTGCATCCTTTTAAGGTATTTTTCAGTTCTGTGAACACCCAAAACTCACAAAAATACGGAGTGATTCAGTTTTGGTATTTATTTTCTTGCCAGACAGACAACTATTGCTTCATGTGCCAAGAGTATTGTCAGTTTTGTGATGTAGTTGTTTGGCCAAATTTCAGGTCTCTTCATATGAACAGCTTCACATAACCTTGTCAGCACTTCTAATGACAATGTTGGTTCACTGTTTTTTAATGAATCTGAAATGAAGTCTACACTTATGATTGAAAAAACACTCATCCTCTTATCTGTGATCACCTTTTTCAGTTCTTCTTGGTGAAGATGTTTTCCACTGCATACTTTGGCATTTTGTTTGAGTGTCATGCTGAAAGCACCAAGTTGAATCACTAGTAATAACAATCATAATAAATTTAGTTTAATCCTTTATCCAAGTGTAAGCAAACAAAGTTTGCACCTGAAAATATCTTCAGGACTGAGGTAAGGTGGTACATCATTTGGCAACTCGTAGCAAAGGTGAACCAAGCTGTCATCACTCCTTGTCTCAGTATCTCCCATAATGCAAAATACATATCCTTGCAGACATGTATACTGCTATGCATTAAGGGAAGGGCTATTACCCAAACCGGTTTCGACCTTTATTGAGGTCTCATCAGTGGGAGGCAGACCCAGAGTGGTGATACTAAGGCAGAAGCAATGGAGAGGTCAAATTTACCTATATGAGTTGCCAATCGGTGTACTACCTTATTATTAAATTACTCTGGATTTAGAGAAAGATGTTGGGGGTTTATTTTGCACTTGGTTAGACTATAATAAATTTAGTTTAATCCTTTATTCAAGTGTAAGCAAACAAAGTTTGCGCCTGAAAATATCTTCAGGACTGAGGTAAGGTAGTGCAACACCAGGCAACTCCGAGCAAAAGTTAGACCAAGCTCTCACCACTCCTTGTCTCAGTATCTCCCATAATGCAAAGCACATCTCCTTGTGGACATGTATACTGCTATGCATTAAGGGAAGGGCCACTACCCAGACTGGTTTCGACCTTTATTGAGGTCTCATTAGTGGGAAGCAGACCAAGAGTCTGCCTCCTATTGACGAGACCTCAATAAAGGTCGAAACCAGTCTGGGGCCCTTCCCTTAATGCATAGCAGTATACATGTCTGCAAGTAGATGTGCTTTGCATTATGGGAGATAGTGAAACAAGGCATTATGAGAGCTTGGTCCACCTTTGCTACAAGTTGCCAAGGGATGTACCACCTTACCTCAGTCCTGAAGATATTTTCAGGTGCAAACTTTGTTTGCTTACACTTGAATAAAGGACTAAACTAAATTTATTATAGTCTAACCAAGTGCAAAATAAACTTACAATAAGTAATAACAATCATGCAACCAATTGTGAAGAAAGATCAGAACAGACATCCAGCCTTTGTTTTGATTTTCACTCAGTTTGTAAAACCATCTTTGCAGAAATTTTTTTCATTCCCAAATCATCTGTCAAAATCTTTTTGACTGACAGAGGGAAAAAAAAGTGTACTGTCTAAATTTAATTTTGCTACCATTAACCATACACTTAATTATCTGTCGACTGAAATATCTGCACTATTCTTTCTATATTTTTATGTTCAATGAGTTTAAGGTCACCAAGTTCATTTGTGATATCTCTCTCTCTCTCTCTCTCTCTCTTTTCAAACCTCTTTTGCCAGTCAAACACTATGCTTTTTCATAGCATCACCATAAATAACATGTCTGGAGTTTCACAGGCAGAACTTTGCCAACAATTTAATGTTAATGCACTTTCTAAATGTTTTTCACTCATTTTTCCACCAAAAATAACATTCATATGTGCAAACTTTATAACAGCATCCCATCTACTGAGTGTTTTGATGACTCAGAGCAATAGCACTGACATGTCCAAATATGCACATTCATTGTGGTTCTGTCTGACTTACTATATGCACAATAGTATGAAGCTGTTCTTGAAATTTGTCACACCTCATGAATCACTTCTTTGTGAGTGGCATTAAACCCAGCTCCTACATAATACATATGATGTTATGCTTCTAAATAAATCCACTAAGTTTTTTCAGGATTATCTAAATTCAGTTACTTAAAACAAAATTTGGTGTGAAATCTGCAATAAAAAGATGAAAAACGTGAAATAGCTGGAAGAAGGAAAATATTAGTTGCCTTTTCTTATTGCAGAGCCACAGTATAGATAAAAGATTGTTATTTAGTTAAAATATTTAGTGAAGGTAATAGAATAAGCAAATCTGGGAGGTGGAGAGTAAGGTGAATAAAAGAGAGAGATTAGTCAAAACACCAGACAAGCAGTATATATAAGACAAACTCCAGACTAGTTTTAACTTATGTTCTGAGAATTGAGTCAGTTAAAGGCCACAGATGTGAGAGTTTAAGGAAAATTAGGAAAGAAGCAGATGCCATTCTGTCATTTGCTTCTTTTCCTAAGTCCCTGAGTCCACTATCACTGGTGGACTCATGAAAATTGCTGTATATTATTAAAATCCAGTACTGTGTATGCTGTGCTTATTTAAGATAGTATGGTATTAAGAATTGTATTTAGTATTCAACACTAAATACGAGGCTAATCTTCTTGAATGGCAGGCAATTTCAAGTACAGTGATGTGGGCAAATATCAGAATGGGAAACTGGACAATGAGACTTATTTGTGCCTATTGTCCTACAGAAGGTTGCACCAAGGTAGAAATGAAGGAATTTTTTGAGGCTTTAGAGAAAGCAGCTTAAACAATGAAAAATAAAAAGTTGGTTCTTGTCAGGTATCTAAATAGCAAAGTAGATGTCAGACATAGAATGACTGTCAGACATAGAAAAATATTTCGTGAAAATTTGGAGAAAAGAGCAAAGCTAATAATAATGACAAATACCTGTTGGATTTCTGTTCAGGTCATGGACTGTTTATTACCAATACAGTGTTCCAAAATACAAATGTGCACAAATCCACATGGAGAAAAGAAGCAAGGAATAAGAAAAGTCTCATTGACTATGTTATTGTTTGATAGTGATGTTATCTCACTGGTGCAGGACACTAGAGCATGCAGAGGATATGAAATTGGAAGTGATTACCATTTAGTTTTGAACAGGATAAAATTGAATTTCATATTGAAAAGAAGAACATGTAAGAAAGTTTTAAAGCAAATAAAAGTTGACCAGCTCTCAGATGTGAATTGTAGACTAAAATGCACAAGCATTATTGAAGAAAAAATGAAAGAGTTTGAGAAAGGAACCAGTCCTTGGAGATTCAGTGGCACCTGAAGAAAACATTGATTTATTCAGCCAGAGAGGCATGTGGTGAGGTTATCTGCAAGAATAGAAAAATCAGAACTCCATGGTGGGCACAGGAAGTTAGAGGCATTGAAGGAAAAGAAGAAAGCATATCAAAAATTCCTGTCAAATAAATCCGCTTGTGCTCTTAAAGAATGTAACTAAACACTGCATAAAACTAGTTAAACAAAAGACATGAAAAGCCTTTGGTAAGAACATAGAAAATAAATATCAAGGTGACAAGATATTCTGAAGGTTGTTGAATAAGCTTAGAAATGGAGGAAAGAGTTCTGTAACAGAAATTAGAGATTATAAAGGTGACACGAAATCTGGAGAAAAAGATATCCTTGAGGTATGGAGTAATTACTTGAAAAATTGCTAAATGAAACAATTGGTGACAGCACAGCAATAAAAAAAAACACTGACCAGGCATGCCATCAGGAATACATATCCATACTTGAAGTAGAGCCATCAAAAGCCTGAAATGTGCAAAGGCAAATGTGTAAAGAAATGGATGATATTCGAACCAGAAATGCTCAAGTATGGATGTATAAAAGTCTTATGGTGGCTGCACTGCATAGTTCAGAAGGCCTGCACAGAGAGGTGAATTCCAGATGACTGGAGTAGAACTCTCATAGTACCCATATATAAAAAGGGAAATAAAACTGAATGTGAGAATTACAGAGGTATTTCTCTACTGAATGTTCCTGGTAAGATTTATACAAGTGTACTTGAGAAACAGTTAAGGACTGTTGAAGGTAAGCTTGGTGAAGAAACATGCTGGATTCAAACATAATAGAAGTTGTCAAGATCAGATTTTCACTTTACAACTAATAGTTGAGAAATCATGGGAAAATAACAATGATCTGTATTTAAGTTATGTAGATCTGGAAAAGGAATATGACATGGTGCCAAGACGAAAGTTATTAAACACACTACAGTTATATGGTATCAATGGGGTATTACATCAAGCCATACTTTGTATTTATTTGAGCTGTAAGTCAGCAGTTAGAATTGAAAGAAGTACTGAAAGATGGTTTAATATTAAATCTGGTGTTAGATAAGGATGTACATTATCCCCTCTGTTATTTATTATCTGTATGGATCACATTATGAAGGAAAGTGGTATTATATCTGATATCAAAATTGGAACAGGTGGTCTGCTACAAGTCTGCAAGATTCCCCAAATAAATTGAATGACTGTTGTAATAGATATGGTATGAAGATCAGCAATAACAAGACAAAGACAATGAAAATAGTCAGAAATATTGAAAATATCAACTGCATTATGAATGGAGAACATATAAAACAAATAAAACATTTCAGCTACTTAGGCACGATTTTTAGTGAAGATGGTAATAAATTGAATATGGAAATAGACAACAGAATCAACAAAGCTGGTATGGTAGGAAGTCAACTGAATAAATTCATATGGAATAAGAGAGAAATTAGTCAAAACAGTAAATTAGCTGTATACAAGACAGTGTTCAAACCAATTTTAACTTATGGATCTGAGAGCTGGGTTAGAAGTAAAACACTTGACCAAAGACTAGAGACTGCAGATTTGAAAGTACTGAGAAAGATTAGTGGTGTGAGCAGATGGCATCAGTGGCAATATCATATTAAAAATGAGGATATTAGGAAAGAACTTGACATTGTTAGCATCCAGCGATGTGTTAGCAGAGCTAATCTCAGGTGGTATGGTCACTTAAACAGAATGGGAGAGGAAAGATTAGCGAAACAAGTGTCCTGTGCCAGGTTGGCAAGAAAAAGATCAAGATATAAGTGGATTGATACATAAAAAGTGCCCTAGAAGATAGAAATATGAGATCTGGTTATGTTGGAGTCTTGAGGTAACAGGTTGATTTAGAGGGAAATTGTAGATAGGAAGTTAATAATGATGTAAATTTTGTATGTAGTACTATCATATCCCGTACATCCCATTAGGGTACATGTCAGGAATTTGATGATGGTATTAAGAAAGGAAAGGTAGTAAAATATGTTTGTGCTGCTTCTATGCTACAAAAAAAAAAAAAAGATTTAGATCAAAATCTGTGTCTTTTTTGAAGGAAGAAGTTTATCAGTACCTTGGATGGCCAACTCTTAAGTGCTGACATAGGAAGACTAAAAATAAAATTAACCCGAAAGAAAAATTGTTGATATGAGGCTAGTAATAATGTGAAGTTAAATAATGTATTATATAATAGCATCCACTGCATCCTTTGTGGGTATTTGTCAGGAAATGGTGATAATTTCATATATGCTGAATGAATCAATCAGTTTAAGCATTGTGGAGCATTTTTTTGTATGTATTTCTATAGCTTTATTGTTAATAAAGATATATTTAAATTATTTTTGATATGACTTTTTATTTTGTAATGATTCTTAATTTAAAAAAAAAAATGAGGTTTAGCTTTCATGATAAGACTTGAACATGATTTTATTACATTTTCCTATCTGCTGTTACATATCTCTTAGTATTATATGGGTTTTCCCTTCCATTTTTGCTTCAAACCTGTTGTCTGTATATATTTTATATACTAATATTTTTCAATAACCGTACTAACTTATGCCCTTGTGGTTATTCATAATGCTCAATGCCACCTTGAGCCTTTATTTGCCTCAGAACTCTCATATTATTAGTCTCTTCAGTCTTTGGACAACATAATTATAACCTCACTCTCAGAGCCATGAGTTAAAAATTTCTTACAACACTTGATATTTGTTTCATCAGCTGTTACTAACTTAGTAGGTAGAAGATGGAGGAAATAACAGCAAGCAACTCAGACCCATTAAGGCCTGAGTTGGTTCTGCTGGAAATTTCGTAACATGGTTGGCTTTATTTTAAACTAAGGTAACTCGAAGGAAAATAACTGATTCCCTTGCAACACTGGTTCAGAAAGAAAAAAATTTCTATTGTAAGGCCTGAATGTGGAATGTAAACCCTGAGATTTTCTGGGAGGAATTCCTCAACCTCCGTGCATTGGATCTCGATTTTTTTATTTTTTATTTTATTTATTTATTTTTTTTTTAAACTATCAGTTTGACTGTTATGTATTAAAAGTTCTTCGATTTTTGAAATTTCTGATAAATTAGTTTACAATATCATTTGATGGAAATAGCCACTATTGTGCTCAGAACTGAAGCATTTATGCAGCATTCTCATTCATTATGTTAGAATTAATTTATTTTTATGACTTCTAGTTAGCCATAACTTTATGATTTTTTTTAAAATTTAAAATATAACATTTTCTTCTTTTTTTTTAATTTCTTCATTTTATAGCCAGCCCATAGATATCAATAACCTTGAACAAATGAAGAATATTATTAGCAGTTGTATAGGAACAAAATTTTTAGGAAAGTGGTGAGTATTTTGACCTATTGTTTCTCTTCTTTCTTTTTTGTTCTTGACTATTAATTAGATGCAATTTGTATTGTGCTGTAAATAAAAAAATTTACTGAAAAATAATGATAAATAATAACAAACCCTGTTTGGGTTAAGTGGCTGTGATTATTTCTTGTGCCTTGAGGACTGACAGGTTATTTTTTGAATTTGTGCCTCTGTTTAGTATTATTAATTCTAATGAATCCTACTGATATCGGTTCATAATAGCATGTTACTGTAATTTCTGTTCATTTAAGTTAATTTTTCATTCTGTCAAATGGTTTCCATATTAACTAACAACATTGTATACTTGTAAATTTGGTAAGGTCCACAGAGCTGAATAACATTTAGCATTGAAATCATATGTGAAATATAGCCTAATTATACAACTTAGATTATCATCATCAAATTCCAGACATGTACCCTCAAGGGGGGGGGTGCAGGATATGATAGTACTACATGAAAAATTTACATCATTACTAACTTCCTATCTACAATTTTCCTCCAAATCAGTCTGTTACTTGTCAAGACTCCAACATTTTAAGATCTTATATTTGTATTGTCTAAGGCACTTTGTACCGTATCAATCCACCTATATCTTGGTCTTCCTCTGGATCGTTTTCCTGCCAACCTTGCAGAAAACACTTGCTTTGCTAATTTTTCCTCTCACATTCTGCTTAAGTGACCATACCACCTGAAATTAGCTCTGCTAATGCATTCCTGGATGCTGACAATATCACATTCTTTCCCAGTATCCTCGTTTTTAATATGATATTGCCATTGATGCCATCTGTTCATGACTCTAATCTTTCTCAGGACGCTCATATCTGCGGTCTCTAGTCTTGGTCAAGTGTTTTACCTCTGACCAGGCTCTCAGATAGATAAGTTAAAACTGGTTTGAACACTGTCTTGTATACAGCTAATTTAGTGTTCTGACTAATTTCTCTCTTATTCCATATGAATTTATTCATTTGACTTCCTACCATACCAGCTTTGTTGATTCTGTTGTCTATTTCCGTATTTAATTTACCATCTTCAGTAAAAATCGTGTCTAAGTAGCTGAAATGTTTTACTTGTTCCACAGGTTCTCTGTTCAAAACGCAGTTGACATTTTCAACGATTCTGCCTATTTTCAATGTTTTGTCTTTTTACTGCTGACCTTCATACCATATCTATTACAACAGTTATTCAATTTAGTCAGGGAATCTTGCAGACTTGCACAGGATTTATTTAGAAGTATAACATCATCAGTATAAAGCAAAGAACTTACATTAACATCTCCAATTTTGATATCATGTTTAATACAACTTTCCTTCATAATGTGATCATTATAGATAATGAATAACAGAGGGGATAATGTACACTCTTGTCTCACACCAGATTTAACATTAAACCATCTTCCTGTACTGATTCCAATTCTAACTGCTGACTTACAACTCAAATAACGACTAAGTATTGCTTGATATAATGCCCTATTGACACCATATAATTGTAGCGTATTGAATAGCTTCTATCTTGGCAACTTGTCATATGACTTTTCCAGATCGACAAAACTTAAATACAGATCTTTGTTTTATTCTGATGATTTCTCAACTATTTGTTGTAAAGTGAAGATCTGATCCTGACAGCCTCTGTTTGGCCTGAATCCAGCTCTTTCTTCACCAAGCTTTTCTTCCACAATTCTTCTCAACCATTTCTCAAGTATACTTGCATAGATCTTGCCAGGAACACTCAGTAGTGAAATACCTCTGTAATTCTCACATTCAGTTTTATTTCCCTTTTTATATATGGGCACTATGAGAGCTCTACTCCAATCATCGGGAATTCGTCCCTTTGTCCAGGCTTTCTGAAGTATGCAGTGCAGCCTCTGTAAGACTTATACCACCATACTTTAGCATTTCTGGTTGAATATCATCTACTCCTGCTGCTTTTTCACATTTCAGGTATGGATATGTATTCCTGACTGTATGGCTGTTGAGTGTTTTTTTACCACTGTGCTATCACTGCTTGTTTCAATTAGCAATTTTTCGAAGTAATTACCCTATACTTCAAGGATATCTTTTTCTCCTGTTTTTATGTCACCTTTATCATCTCTAACTATTTTTGCAGCACTCTTTGCTCCATTTCTAAGCTTCTTCAACAACCTCCAGAATATCTTACCATCTTTTTGATATATATTTTGTATGTTCTTGCCAAGGGCCTCTCATGACTTTTGTTTAGCTAGTTTTACAGTGTTTAGCATTCTTACATTTGTCTCTGTATTCTCTAAGTGAAAGCTGACTTATTTGCCAGGAACTTTTGATATGCTTTCTTCTTTTCCTTCACTGCCTCTTTAACTTCTTGTGTCCACCATGGAGTCCTGATTTTTCTATCCTTGCAAACAACCTCACCACATTCCTCTCTGGCTGAATCAATCAGGGTTTTCTTCAAGGCTTGCCACTGAATCTCCAAGGTTTGGTTCCTGTTCTCACACTCTTTCATTTTTTCTTCAATAATCTTTGAGTATTTTATTCTCCAGTTCACATCTGAGAGCTGTTCAAATTTTATTCACTTTAAAACTTTCTTACATATTATTCTTTTCAATATGAAATTCAGTTTTATCCTATTCAAGACTAAATAGTGATCACTTGCAATTTCAAATCCTCTGTACACTCTGGTGTCCTGCAGCAGGGAGAAAACATCACTTTCAACAATAGCATAGTCAATGAGATTTTTCTTATTCCTAGCCTCTTCTCTCCATGTGAATTTGTGCACATTTTTATGTTGGAACATGGTGTTAGTAATAACCAGTCAATGTCTCGAGCAGATCTCCAACAGGTATTTGCCATTATTATTAGTTCTGCTCTTTTCTTCAAATTTTTCCAAAATATTTTTGTATGTCTGACAATCATTTCCTACTCTGCTATTTAGATCCCCAACACAGATCAACTTTTCCTTTTTCATTGTGTCAGTTGCTTTTTTAAAGCCTCACTTCTACCTTAGTAGAACCTTCTGTGGGCCATTGGCACAAATAAATCTCATTGTCCAGTTCCCCATTCTCATATTTGCTCACATCACTCTACTTGAGACTGCCTGCCATTCAAGAATATTAGCACCTCGTATTTTGTGTTGAATGCTATGGCTACTCCTTCTTTTCCTTGATTGTCATTTCCTGAGTTTAACATTTTGTATTTATTGCTTGGAAAGATCTCACCAGTTTTTTTCTTTTTTGTTTCAGTCACCCTTATTATGTTGATCTGGTACTTTTCTAATTCTTCAGCTAGCTCTGTTTCTTTGCCATTCAGGCTTCTTATGTTGATAGTACCGATCTTTAACTGTGGTGATGTTGAGTTGGGGTGTGTTTTCAAATTTGTTCCAGTAACTGACTTTTCGCTGTTCACCCTGGTTTTCTGTTGAAAACAATGGGGGTCTTGTTTAACCGGGCAACGCCCAGTCGCCATGAAATTTTGTCATGTTGTACCATCATTTTCTATATTGGTTTAAGCCAATAAGAATACAATTTGGTCGGCTAAATCCCAAATTGCCAGCTCATCCTCGTCCGTTCAGTATCCTGGTAGATATTAATCTCAACTCTTTACTTTATACAGATGATGTTATGCTTCCAAATAAATCAAGTAGAAGTCTTCAGGATTTCCTGATTATATTGAATAATTATCAGCAATAAGAAGACAATGAAAATAGGTAGAAAATATCAACTGCATCTTGAGTGGAAAACCTAGTAGAGAATTTCAGTTATTTAGGCGATAAATTAAATTTGGAAATAGATAGCAGAATTAGCAGAGCTGGTATCGTATAAGTCAACTGAATAAGTTTATACGGAATAAGAGAGAAACTAGTCAAAACACTGAACCAGCTGTATACAAGACTGTGTTCAGACCAACTTTAATTTATGGAGCTAAGAGTTGAGTTAGAAATAAAGTTTGACCAAAGACTTATATCTGTGTTCTGGAGAACACAGATATAAGATTTCTGAGAAAGATCAGAGGAGTGAACAATTGGAATTAATGGCAGTATCATATAAAAAATGAGGATAGATATTAGGAAATAATTTGACATTGTTAGCATTTAGGAAGAGGGACGAATTCCTGATGATTGGAGTAGAGCTCTCGTAGTACTCATATATAAAAAGGGAAATAAAAGTGAATGTGAGAATTACAGAGATATTTCCCTACTTCCGAAGTGTTCCTGGTAAGATTTATGCAAGTATACTTGAGAAATGGTTGAGAAGAATCGTGGAAGAAAAGGTTGGTGAAGAACAAGCTTGATTCAGGTCAAACAGAGGATCAGAACTTCACTTTATGACAAATAGTGGAGAAATCATGGGAATATAACAAAGATCTATATTGAAGTTTTGTCGATCTGGAAAACGCATATGACAAGGTGCAAAGAGAGAGAGAGAAGCTATTCAATACGCTACAGTTATATGGTGTCGATGGGGCATTATATCAAGCAATACTTAGTCTTTATTTGAGTTGTGAGTCGGCAGTTCGAATTGAAGGAAGTACAGGAAGATGGTTTAATGTTAAATCTGGTTTGAAACAAGGATGTATAGTATCCCCTCTGTTATTCATCATCTATATGGATCACATTATGAAGGTAAGTGGTATTAAACATGATATCAGAATTGGAGATGTTAATATCAGCTCTTTGCTTTATGCGGACGATGTTATACTTCTAAATAAATCCGCCACAAGTCTGCAAGATTCTGTGACTAAATTGAATAACTGTTGTAATAGATATGGTATGAAGGTCAGAAATAACAAGACAGACAATGAAAATAGGCAGAATCGTTGAAAATGTCAACTGTGTTGTGAACAGAGAACCCGTGGATCAAGTAAAACATTTCAGCTACTTAGGCACGATTTTTAGTGAAGATGGTAAATTAAATATAGAAATAGACAACAGAATCAACAAAGCTGGTATCGTAGGAAATCAATTGAATATATTCATATGGAGTAAGAGAGAAATTAGTCGGAACACTAAATTAGCTGTATACAAGACAGTGTTCAAACCATTTTTAACTTATCGATCTGAGAGCTAGGTCAGAAGTAAAACACTTGACAAAGACTAGAGACTGCAGATATGAGAGTCCTGAGAAAGATTATAGACGTTTACAGATGGCATCAATGGCAATATCATATTAAAAATGAGGATATTAGGAAAGAACTTGACATTGTTAGCATCCAGGAATGCATTAGCAGAGTTAATCTCAGGTGGTGTTATATATTGTTTCTCTCTACTTTCTTAACTTATATGCTTCTTTAACCTGTATTATCTTTTCTTGTGTGTAGCCTAACTAGATTCCACCTAGGGATATTTTCTTTTCAGATACTGGCAAATGGGTATTTATACTGCACCAGCTAGTATCCTTAACAGGAATTTATTCAAGTTCAGGGAAATATTCCTAGATTCATTGGTGTTACATCCTGAATGAAGCACTTTATTAAAGAAATAATGCATTCAGGATTTTACAAGTCAGAAAAGTCAGCTGAGAGAAAAAACTTGTACTCAAGCAGAAGAATTAAAGTACTAACTGTAAATGGAAATAGAATTACTTTATTGTAGTAGATTTGTAATACTAGGTAAGGAACTGCGTATATAAATTAATATTATGTGAAATGCATCATGCACACAATGAAATGTAAATTAGATGCAAGCATTAGTCCAAAAGTCACAGGCGGGCCTGTGGCTATTTTGATCTCGCGGAAAGTGACGCACGTTCGTTTCCCAGAGGACGGCGCTGTAATCTCGCGATGTATCGAAAGTTCCTGCGGAAAATTAAGAGGGCACTATCGCAGTTAACAGCGAGGGGTGCAAAATAGGTGGAAAGTGAAGGGTGAATAAAAAGGTTTTGCACCCCTTTCTCAAGGCTTTTTTCGCCTGCCTTAACGGATGATGATTTGACTTCTCTGGTGGATCGAGGGTTTCTGACGGTGTTTCTTGGCGATGGTTCGATATCGGAGGGCACGCCTTTCCCTTCGATATCTGAACATCTGCCGGTGCGAAAGCGCGAGATATCTTCGCTCAGAGTCCCAACAGAATAACATCGCGAGCATGTACCAGAACTGACAGTAGAAGCGATGGTCCGAAGCAGATCGGGAATAGACAAGGAAAAATGCCAGACACAGAGTATTGCTTAATCTGACAACCATAGTGACCCACCATGTGGACGTAGGCTTATGGAGGTGTCGAAAGAGAATTCAAACAAAGAAGGACAGTTGAGATGGACCTGGAGACCCTGCCCCAAGAAATGGTAAAGTACAGATTTTGTTGCATAATTACTCAGTAGGTAAAAGGGAAGAATTATTGCAGTGTATTAATCGAGTGTGGACAGTACTTAAGGACTTTAAGTGATTATTTAGCAGTGTTAATGTCCGTAAGACAAGTTGTGTTGTTAGGAATGATTATAGATGATTGTGACTAGTTTAATATGCAAGATTAACACAGGGAGAATATTGATTAGAAGAGTGCATTGTGTATATTATGTGTGCTTGTAATGTATTAATCGAGTATGGACAGTATTTAAGGACTTTAGGTGATTATTTAGCAGTGTTAATGTCCATAAGACAAATTGTTAGGAATGACTATAGATGATTGTGAATAGTTGAATATGCTAGACTAAAATTAGTAGGTAGAAAATTTGGTAGAAGTGTGTATTATATATGTTAAGTCTCTAACACAAAGGAAGGATTCATTGTTCATGTATTAGAGTATTAATTAATTTGAAAAGGTTTAATTTAGCATGTCATTGAACTAATTGAAATTGTATATTATGTCTTTAGATTCCAATAAATATGTTTTTTTCTTGTATACCTGAGCTTTGCCTGTGTTATGAACCAAAACTACCACTCATTAAAGTCGAATCATATCGGGGGGGGGGGGGGGTTGAAAGGAAGGTATAGCATGTTGTTATAGAGGTCACGACTGCAAACCTTAATTTACTTAGCCATTGTGGAGCATTTGATTTATGAGTATAAGCAATAAATTTATTCGCCTATGTGCACCAAAGGTCTGGAAAAGTCTCCCTCTATTCTAAGATATTGGCTGGCGCAGCATTAAAAAATAAATTTGTCAATATCTCAAGAGGAGACAGCCCCAGATAGAAATTAGAGGATTCGTTTCTTATAGTAAGGAATTACCTTTAACAGTCAGGGTATGCACATGAGTAAATTTAGGAATCGGCCAGAGATATAGAATTTGTTTTCCTTATAGAATGAGTTTGTAAGAAGAGATATAGATACTAGAGTAAAGGAAATTTTGTAAGTCATGTAGTTAAAGTAAGGAGGTTTATAAGAATAATGGAATTAATATAAAAGGGTAGATAAAGAAAGATGGCGGTGAGCCACACACCACGTGGCGGCAGTTATAACAATGGCTCACACACAGTCGGTAGAAATCTGATGAGAAAAGAATAGAATAAAAATAGAAAAGGCACAGTAGAAAAAAGAAACATGATTAAAATATAACAATTGTTTCTCTCTACTTTCTTAACTTATATGCTTCTTTAACCTCTATTATCATTTCTTGTGTGTAGCCTAACTAGATTCCGCCTAAGGATATTTCCTTTTCAGATACTGGCAAATTTGTATTTATACTGCACCAGCTAGTATCCTATAGCAGGAATTTATTCAAGTTCAGGGAAATATTCCTAGATTCATTGGCATATACTCTAACACACACTTAAATAGATATCGGTACTTTGCAGTCGTGACCAATGATCTATTACTTAAACATATATATCTAAAATTTCTCCCGCTATGGTTTTAATTTTATAAGTGGTAATTTGATATCTCAAATTCAGGCATGAACTCAGGCGTATGCAATAAAACATGTTTATTAGAACTAAATGACAATTACAACTAAATTGAATGAAATTACTTCTTCGTTTTCTGCAGCTTCTCCCACTTAAGTGGGGTCACTGTTGATGATGAATCTCCTCCACATCCTCCTGTCTTGGGCTGTCACCACATCCAAGTTCTTCATCCTCAAGTCCTCTTCTACCAGCTCCCTCCATCTCGTCTTTGGCTGCCTGCGCTTCCTCCTTCCTTGCACATCCATCTGCATGACCCTTCTTCCCACATGTTCGTCCTTCCTCCTCATCACATGACCAAACCATCTCAACCTTGCCTCCTGTATCTTCACTCCTAAGTTCGTTACTTTCACTATTACCCTCATATAGTCATTTCTCAGATGGTCACACCGCACATCCACCTAAGCATTCTCATCTCTGCTACTTCCATCCTGCTGATGTTATTTTTCCTCAGGACCACAGTTTCTATAGCATACGTCATAGCTGGCCTCACTACTGTCCTATAGATTTTGCTTTTCAGATTGATTGGCACCCTCTTATCGCATAACACTCCAGCCATCTCACTCCAGTTCCTCCTACTTGCTTGTATCCGGCATTCCACTTCCTTCTCAGCTCCTCCATCTTTTTCCACTGTTGGACCTAAGTA
This sequence comes from Typopeltis vanoorti, assembly GCF_054136105.1. Taxonomy (NCBI): domain Eukaryota; kingdom Metazoa; phylum Arthropoda; class Arachnida; order Uropygi; family Thelyphonidae; genus Typopeltis; species Typopeltis vanoorti. Next base: position 86,135,190 of record NC_143561.1, on the reverse strand, counting down.
TCTAAAGTCCCTCACCTTCCTGATGACATTTCCTTCCAGCTCCAGGTCTGTATCCTGGCCACCGCCCACTGTGCAACACATATACTCTGTCTTACTTCTGCTCAGTCTCGTACCTCTCTCTTCCAGTACTTTTCTCCATCTTTCCAGTTTAGTCCCACTTCTTCTAAATCTCTTCCTAAGTTAAATCTCATGCTAAGATAATTAAACAATTCTAAATTAATCAAGGGGTGCTTAAGGGTCAAAGCTGTATAACTGAGAGGAGACCTCCACATAGCCTTTAAAGGAATGCGGAGAACCGACCAGGGCTTCTGACCTAATGTCCAATCCTCACCTTCTCGTGGTGCACCCTGTTGGGTATCTACTTTGATACTGAACGAACGAGGATGGGCTGGCAATTTGGGATTTAGCTGACCAAATTGTATTCTTATTGGTTAAACCAAAATAAAAAATGATGGTACAACATGACAAAATTTCATGCCGGCTGGGGCGTCGCCCGGTTAAACAAGGCCCCCGTTGTTTTCGCCAGGGAACCAGGGCGAACAGCGAAAAGTCAGCTACTGGAACAAATCTGAAAACAAACCCCAACTCAACATCACCAGAGTTAAAGATCGGTACTATCAACGTAAGAAGCCTGAATGGCAAAGAAATGGAGCTAGCTGAGGAATTAGATAAGTACCAGATCGACATAATAGGGGTGACTGAAACAAAAAAGACCAAAACTGGTGAGATCTTTCTGAGCAATAAATACAAAATGTTATATTCAGGCAATAACAATCAAGGAAAAGAAGGAGTAGCCATAGTATTCAACACAAAATACGAGGCTAATCTTCTTGAATGGCAGTCAATCTCAAGTAGAGTAATGTGGGCAAATATGAGAATGGGGAACTGGACAATGAGACTTATTTGTGCCTATGGTCCCACAGAAGGCTCTACTAAGGTAGAAGTGGAGGAATTTTTTGAGGCTTTAGAAAAAGCAACTGACACAATGAAAAAGGAAAAGTTGGTCCTTGTTGGGGATCTAAATAGTAGAGTAGGAAATGATTGTGAGACATACAAAAATATTTTGGGAAAATTTGGAGAAAAGAGCAAAGCTAATAATAATGGCAAATATCTGTTGGATTTCTGCTCAGGACATGGACTGGTTATTACTAACACCATGTTCCAACATAAAAATGTGCACAAATTCACATGGAGAGAAGAGGCTAGGAATAAGAAAAGTCTCATTGACTATGTTATTGTTGATAGTGATGTTTTCTCCCTGGTGCAGGACACCAGAGTGTACAGAGGATTTGAAATTGGAAGTGATCACTATTTAGTCTTGAGCAGGATAAAATTGAATTTCATATTGAAAGAATAACATGTAAGAAAGTTTTAAAGCGAATAAAAGTTGAGCAGCTCTCAGATGTAAACTGTAGACTAAAATACAGAAATATTATTGAAAAGAAAATGAAAGAGTTTGAGAACAGGAATCAAACCTTGGAGATTCAGTGGCAAACTCTGAAGGAAACATTGATTGATTCTGCCAGAGAGGCATGTGGTGAGGTTGTGTGCAAAGAAAAAAAAATCAGAACTCCCTGGTGGACACAGGAAGTTAAAGAGGCAGTGAAGGAAAAGAAGAAAGCATATCAAAAGTTCCTGGCAAATAAGTCAGCTTTTACTCTTACAGAATACAGAGACAAATGTAAGAAAGCTAAACAGTGTGTAAAACTAGCTAAACAAAAGTCATGGGAGGACTTTGGCAAGAATATAGAAAATAAATATCAAGAAGGTGGCAAAATATTCTGGAGGTTGTTGAAGAAGCATAGGAATGGAGGAAAGAGTGCTGTAAAAGGAATTAGAGATGATAAAGGTGAAATGAAAACAGGAGAAAAAGATATCCTTGAAGTATGGAGTAATTACTTTGAAAAACTGCTAAATGAAACAAGCAGTGATGACAGCACAGTGATAAAAAACACTGACCAGGCATGCAGTCAGGAATACATATCCATACTTGAAGTAGAAAAAGCCATCAAAGGCTTGAAATGTGGAAAGGCAGCAGGAGTAGATGATATTCGACCAGAAATGCTGAAGTATGGTGGTATAAGAGTCTTACAGTGACTGCACTGCATAGTTCAGAAAGCCTGGACAGAGGGACGAATTCCCGATGATTGGAGTAGAGCTCTCATAGTACCCATATATAAAAAGGGAAATAAAACTGAATGTGAGAATTACAGAGGTATTTCCCTACTGAGTGTTCCTGGCAAGATCTATGCAAGTATACTTGAGAAACGGTTGAGAAGAATTGTGGAAGAAAAGCTTGGTGAAGAACAAGCTGGATTCAGGCCAAATAGAGGTTGTCAGGATCAGATCTTCACTTTACGACAAATAGTCGAGAAAGCATGGGAATATAACAAAGATCTGTATTTAAGTTTTGTTGATTTGGAAAAGGCATATGACAAGGTGCCAAGAGAGAAGCTATTCAATACGCTGCAGTTATATGGTGTCAATGGGGCATTATATCAAGCAATACTTAGTCTTTATTTGAGTTGTGAGTCAGCAGTTAGAATTGAAGGAAGTACAGGAAGATGGTTTAATGTTAAATCTGGTGTGAGACAAGGATGTACATTATCCCCTCTGTTATTCATTATCTATGTGGATCACATTATGAAGGAATGTGGTATTAAACCTGATATCAAAATTGGAGATGTTAATGTCAGCTCTTTGCTTTATGCGGATGATGTTATACCTCTAAATAAATCCGCTACAAGTCTGCAAGATTCTCTGACTAAATTGAATAGCTGTTGTAATAGATATGGTATGAAGGTCAGCAATAAAAAGACAAAGACAATGAAAATAGGCAGAATCATTGAAAATGTCAACTGTGTTGTGAATGGAGAACCTGTGGAACAAGTAAAACATTTCAGCTACTTAGGCACAATTTTTACTGAAGATGGTAAACTAAATATAGAAATAGACAACAGAATCAGCAAAGCTGGTATCGTGGGAAGTCAATTGAATAAATTCATATGGAATAAGAAAGAAATTAGTTGGAACACTAAATTAGCTGTATACAAGACTGTGTTCAAACCAATTTTAACTTATGGATCTGAGAGCTGGGTCAGAAGTAAAACACTTGACCAAAGACTAGAGACCGCAGATATGAGAGTCCTGAGAAAGATTAGAGGCGTGAACAGATGGCATCAATGGCAATATCATATTAAAAATGAGGATATTAGGAAAGAACTTGACATTGTCAGCATCCAGGAATGTCAAGTGACCATACCATCTGAGATTAGCAGAGCTAATCTCAGATGGTATGGTCACTTAAATAGAATGGGAGAGGAAAGATTAGCAAAACAAGTGTTCTCTGCCAGGTTGGCAGGAAAACGACCCAGAGGAAGACCAAGATATAGGTGGATAGATACGGTACAAAGTGCCTTAGACGATAGAAATATAAGATCTGATAATGTTGGAGTGTTGACAAGTAACAGACTGATTTGGAGGAAAATTGTAGATAGGAAGTTAGTAATGATGTAATTTTTTCATGTAGTACTGTCATATCCTGTACACCCCTTGAGGGTACATGGCAGGAATTTGATGATGATGATGAAATTAATCAAGTTCACCTGGACAGATCAAATTGTTAATCATACAGAACAATAGAAAGCAATGACAATATTATACTAAATTAAGATTTTCTCATGCATGCTATTCATAGAGTACATACTATACAACTTGTTGCTTTCTCAGTTAAGGTTATCTACTAAACAAAATACACATTACTTCAGTCACATACAATTAGATTCGTTCCTGACAATTCCTTGGGCAACAGAATTTTGCTGTCTCAAATATGAAATCTTATCCAAGTTCACTAATGGATTGTCCACATTACTTAATCAAACATAAATTTCAATCTTCTATCACTTCCGTAACATATAACAAAGATCTCTACATTACCCAGTCCTTTCCGAAGGTCTATTAACTACCACGTGTTGTTCTGGTCATCCCTCGATCGGCTATCTCAGTGCCTGGCTTTTGACTATGTCGTCCTTTCTACTGCTGCCAGACTTGAACTAATTTGTTCTGTGACTGAGGGCTATCTCCACTCCTTTCCGATGGGACATCCAGCGACTGGCACGATTTCTGCATAGGCTGATGATTCACGTACAGCTCCGCGTGGAATCTTGTTCAGCATAATCAGGAAAACGGCCTGCTGTCCGACATCATAGAACCCTGGCTTGTCCTTTCTCCGACCACCAGTCAAGAATTCTTGAGATGAAATCCAGAACCAAAAACCCTGGAATATGTGCATTGCCTTATGTTCTGTGTTCTAGTGCCCTCTTTTTGCTGTATCCTTTTTTTTTTCGCACGACCCTTAGTTTTAATGTCCTTAAGATGACCCTCACTCTCCCTATTGCTGTTAGGTGCTGTCTTCGAGGTAAGCGCGCTTCCTTGTTGTTCACGATTTCTTTGTCTACCTTCATAATTATGAGGAGTTTGCCCAAACTTCGACTCATTTCTATTATTTCTCATGGAGGGTCTCCTATTACTAAAACAATTATGAGCTAAATGCCCTATCTTGTTACAATCAAAACATCTAGAAGGCTTCCTTTTGTCTTCCTGTTCATTATTTTCCTGTGATTACGGTAGTGACACCTCGGGTTTCCGTTCTGTCACTGCCTCCAACTTTTGCATTACAACATCCAGACGGTTCAACATAGGCTGTTGAAGTCTTTCTACTTCTGGTCTGATTAATTCATTAGTCTTCTCTGGTTGAGGGATAGACGATTTTGAAATCTTATCTGTGACTGCCGTCAGTTGTTTCAGTACAGCATCAAGACAGTCCATTACGGGCTGTTGCAATCTCTCAACCTCCTGCTTAATTATGGAATGGATTTCGTCTTGATCAGGAATGCCTGTTGTGATCTGACAAACTAACTTAGCTCTACTCTCCTCGCTCCATTTTTCTGCTTTCTGTTGCTCACCCTTTTCCTTATCTCCCTTTGTAGTGCTTATGTCTACCATTATCTTTTTCTTCCTTAATTACCCTGACATGCACAGAAGCAGCTGTGGGACTAATGTCTCCTAGCAATTGTTCTCGTTCTGCAGCATTCAGCTAAATTGGATATGCCTTTTCCAAAGGCTGTCTCTCTCAACTCCTGTCACAGGCCTATTCGGAAATGTTGGAAGACTGCCCGGTCTAGGTGACGCTTGTCTTCACTGGGGATGTCAAAGTTATTTGAGAGAATGAGTAGTCTGTTGTAAAAATCTGATACCTTCTCCCTATCACCTTGTATCATCTTTTGCAGCTTCCAAAGGTTTGGCCCTACATTTTTTACTCTGGAAAATTGTGAGATTAAGATCTCTCTAAATTTTCCGTAATCACGAAAAATCGAAAAACGTGACCACGTCATCGGTCTCTTCCCCAGAGAACTGTCGAATTACTTGCTGGGGGTCATAAATTAAATTTTAGGGGCTCTAAACACATCCTGTCGGCTGCACCATTTGTTATATACTCGTTGTTGTATTTATATTTTACTGACTTAAAGAGTTTGTTTACTTGATTATATCCTTATTCAATTAAAATCCTACCGTCTACGCCATTGTTATATATTGTTGTTTCTCTCTACTTTCTTAACTTATATGCTTCTTTAACTTCTATTATCTTTTCTTGTGTGTAGCCTAACTAGATTCCACCTAGGGATATTTCCTTTTCAGATACTGGCAAATTTGTATTTATACTGTGCCAGCCAGTATCCTATAACAGGAATTTATTCAAGTTCAGGAAAATGTTCCTAGATTCATTGGCATATACTCTAACACACACTTAAATAGATATCAGTACTTTGCAGTCGTGACCAATGATCTGTTACTTAAACATATATATCTAAAATTTCTCCTGCTATGGTTCTAATTTTATAAGTGGTAATTTGATATCTTGAATTCAGGCATGACTCAGACATATGCAATAAAACATGCTTATTGGAACCAAATGACAATTACAACTAAATTGAATCAAATTACTAAAACTTCTAAATCTCTTGCTAAGTTAAATCTCATGATAAGATAATTAAACAATTCTAAATTAATGAAGTTCACCTAGACAGATCAAACTGTTAATCATACAGAACAATAGCAAGCAATGATAATATTACTAAATTAAGATTCTCTCATGCATGCTATTCATAGAGTACAACTTGTTGCTTTCTCAGTTAAGGTTATCTACTAAACAAAATACACTTATTACTTCAGTCACAATTAGATTCGTTCCTGACAATTCCTTGTCCAACAGAATTTTGCTGTCTCAAATATGGAATCTTATCCAAGTTCACTAAAGGATTGTCCACATTACTTAATCAAACATAAATTTCAATCTTCTATCACTTCCGTAACATATAACAAAGATCTCTACATTACCCAGTCCTTTCCGAAGGTTCGTTCCTGACAATTCCTTGTCCAACAGAATTTTGCTGTCTCAAATATGGAATCTTATCCAAGTTCACTAAAGGATTGTCCACATTACTTAATCAAACATAAATTTCAATCTTCTATCACTTCCGTAACATATAACAAAGATCTCTACATTACCCAGTCCTTTCCGAAGGTCTGTTAACTACCACATGTTGTTCTGGTCATGCTTCGATCGGCTATCTCAGTGCCTGGCTTTTGACTGCATTGTCCTTTCTACTGCTGCCAGACTCGAACTATTTTCTTCTGCGACTGAGGGCTATCTCCACTCCTTTTTGATGGGACATCCAGCTACTGGCATGATTTCTACATAGCCTGATGATTCGTGTACGGCTCTGCATGGAATCTTGTTCAGCATAAATGGCCCGCTGTCCGACATCATGGAACCCTGGCTCGTCCTTTCTCTGACCACCGGTCAAGAATCCTCGAGATGAAATCCGGAACAAAAAAACCTTGCAATATGGCGCGCATTACCGTATATTCTATGTTCTAGCACCCTCTTTTTGCTGTATCCTTTTCTTCGCACTACCTTTAGTTTTAATGCCCTTAAGATGATCCTTGCTCTTTCTATTGCTGTTAGGTGCTGTCTTCGAGGAAAGCGTGCTTACGTTATTTTCTGCGTATGCTGTAGCCTCTGGCATTACGACTGATACGTGCGTTTCAGACGCGACTTACATTATTTGAGATAGCTTAATAAGACACATATTTAACCTAACATTTCTTTTACGTAGAATCATTAATTTATACACAAAGTTCTTTACGTGGTATTACAATTCTACTAAAAGGAGGTAATTCTAATTCTATTTACAGTTAGTACTTTATTTTTGCTCGAGTACAAGTTTTTTTCCTTCAGCTGATTTTTCTGACTTTTTAAATCCTGATTGAATTGCTTCCTTTTAAAGGATCTTCATTCAGGATGTAACAGTGGCATGGTCACTTGAACAGAATGGGCGAGGAAAGATTTGCAAAACAAGTGTTCTCTGCCAGGTTGGCAGGAAAACGATCCAGAGGAAGACCAAGATATAGGTGGATTGATACGGTTCAAAGTGCCTTAGACGATAGAAATATAAGATCTGATAATGTTAGAGTCTTGACGAGTAACAGACTGATTTGGAGAAAAATTGTAGATAGGAAGTTAGTAATGATGTAAATTTTTCATGTAGTACTATCGTATCCTGTACACCTTTTGAGGGTACATTGCAGGAATTTGATGATGATGCATTTAGGAATGTGTTAGCAGAGTTTATCTCAGATGTTGTGGTTACTTAAACAGAATGGGAGATGAATGATTAACAAAATAAAGTGTTCTTTGTGAGGATGGTAGGAAAAAGGCCTAGAGGAAAATCAAGATCTAGGTGGATTGGTAGAAGTTAGGGTACAGTGTAACAAATATATGCATATTTGTGTCATCTTGTCATATACAGATTGTGTGTTGGATTGAAGGTAGCTGCATGTTGATTGCATATGTTTTTCTATGAATGTGTGGGATGGTGAAAAGACAACTTCACAGCTGTAAATTCACTGTTCACTTTTTATACATGCAATGAACAGTTTACAGAAATCACAATATCATTCTATAACAAAGGTGGTAATATGAGCTTGTTATACATATTTGATTGACATTTTTCAGGAAAATATAAAATGAACTCCCCTTCTTTTTTTCTTCCTTCACTAGCCAAGTGTATGGTAATGCACATTATTTTATGTATATTATGATTATTTTAAGTTATAAAACATCTAAAAATTCACTTTTTTTAAAAACCGAAAATATGATTACTGTTATATAAGAAAGTTAGCAGATTAAGTACCAGAATAATTTGTAATACTACCATAGCAACTGTACTTCACAAATTTAATGTTCTTTATTGAATACTCTGTAGATTATTGTTCCATCATCTAAATTTTTTACTGTTCAGTAGTCGTGTTTAGCAGTTCCACATCTCTCTCTGCACAGTATGGTGCATGGGTCATTGTATAATGTATATGTTTATCCATTAACACTACCGTAATAGACATTTCCCAGTGCTAACAGTTCACTTTATGATTTCATCTTCTTTACTTATGTTGTGTGATCATGTACCAAAGTGGAAAATGTCAAGGCGACACTGAGTATTTGAGAAAAGGATTGTGTTAATCTTATGGCAGCATAAAAACATTGTCTGTGCAGTAACAATGATTGAACAATTATATCTATTCTTGTGATACTGCAGAACGTTCCAATAAGGAAGAGATAGAAGAATTTGTTAACTCATTAGAGAGGACTGGCATAAAAGAAAGAAAAGAAAAGCTGATTCTTCTTGGAGATTGTGTTGGGAAAATTTGTTGCACTTGTACCATATTTGAACATAATGATTATAAACTCACATGAATAGAATGCACAAGAAATAAGAAAAGTCTTGTTGACAGTCTACCTTCCACTGCCCTGCTTCGTTTGGAGATGTAAAGTGGCTTGAAAAAGTTCCATGTGTGGTTTGTAGAGCAAGATTTCTGGGTTATGTGAGAAATAAAAATATTAATAATATGTATATGGAATTAATTTTAAAAAAAATCTTTACCTTGGCCACAGTATTAATATTAGTATTGTAGGTTTATAACCTTTCATGTAAACCTATAGTGGAGACCTGGAGTCACACAAAAACAGCTCTCCCCTCCTCCCATTCAGAAATAGTTCCAATTTGCATTGCATATTTGAAGTTGCAAGAAAGATTGGGATGGACTACTCTTTTCATATGAGTTCTAGATTACAAGCCATTATCACTTCCACATGAATAACCTGATTTATGTATGTCATTTTAAAATATTGATCGTTATTAAGGTGTTGTTAATGTAATAAACCACATTACTTTTATTAGAGATGGCAAAATTGTAAAATAAATTGTGTGTGTGTGTGTGTGTGTGTGTGTATATATATATATATATATATATCTTTTTTTTTTCCTCCAAGGGGTACTTTTGCTTGTCAAATTGCATTAGATGCAGTTAAAACAGTCTGTATTGAAGAAAATGGCAGAAAAGAAATAGATATTAAGAGATATGCAAAAGTTGAAAAGGTAGGAAATTGTATATAGTTACTTTTAAACTAGTGAGATGTTACTTTAACTATAATTACTGGACACATTGATCTGAAACAAGTGTTTGATAATTTCTCTATTTGGCATATTTAAAAATAACAGTTGTTACAGAAACTATACTAAATATATGACATAATTAGTTAAATTCCATAAAAAGTTGAATGTGCAAATTCAAAAAAAAAGTCATGCTTTTGTGAAAAATTTGGTGCCAGTACTTATACTTTGCTAGCAGAAAAAGTTGAAAATTAAAAGGATATTGAAAGAAAACTTTAATAAAAAAATATATTTACTAACATTTTTACTTCATAGCATGATTTTTTTCCATGTACATATGCATGGGAAACTGCTACTTAAGTTTGAGCAAATGGGAATGGCTATGAGGCTGGTGGCATGGATAGGGCAGCTGGCAGATAGACATCAGGGGTGGTGTATGGTGTAGCATAATCAAGTCAAATGAGGGTAACTAGTGGAGTGCCCCAGGGCTCTATACTAGGGCCACTATTTAATTTGTATGTTAATGATGTAATGGAAGATTTAAGGAAGATGTTCAGCTGTTTGCTTCTAATGCAATACTGGGGAGGGAAGTAGTTAATAAGTGATGTAAATATTCTGGAGGATGATTTAAATAAATTTGCAGTGTGGACAAAAGACAATGGTTTTCAATTTAATATTACAAAATCTAAGTTAATGCTCTTTAGGATGAAACTATTACATATTTTGTATCATATTTGATGGTACTGGATTACAGGAAATTGATGAGGCTATAGATCTGAGGGTGGTAGTGGATAAAAGTTTGAAATTCAGAGGACATGTTGCAGAAGTTGACAAAACAGCTCAAGGATTAATTGGAGGTTGAAGAACACTGATAAGTAAAGATAGAGAGGTTGTTTTCTCTCTCTTTATGTGGCTGTGATTCGGCCACATTTGACTACTGTTTACAGATTTGGTCACCTGGATTTCAAACTGGTCACAGGTCTGTGGAATGTTACCTATGAGGATAAATTGATGGTGTGAGTTAGAGATTAGTTTGGCAGACAAAAAAAAGGACATGGTAGAAACTTTACTTATAAAGGGGGTTCTATAAGATTGACAAAAGAAATTTTTCAGTACATGAGGAGTAGGGGAGAACAAGGGGTCATCCTTGGGAGTTGTGATAAATGTGGTTAGTGAAGACGTGGGGACTAATTTCTTTGCTTGAATGGTGAATGAGTGGAATGGATTGCCAGAGATAGTTGTGAGTGCTCAATGATGAATAAGTTTAAGGAGAAGTGTGATAGGTATTGTGTGAATAATGGTTATTGTGCATCTCCTGCAATGAATCTTTTGACTCCGTGGAGATACCTGTATAATAATATATGATGATAATGAGCAGTCTATTTTTCTACCAACGGCAGGGTGAAGGCCTCCACCATTGTGGGAAGTTTTGGGTCTACTCCCATGGTGACCCAATCCATATTGGGAGAGTGTAATCTATACTTGGGTGAATGAATGTATGAAGGTGGAAGACAGTCACAAACATCCATGCCTACATGGGATTTGAACCCGCAGCCTCTTGGCTGGAGAGCGGATACACTAACCATTCGGCCAACCAGGCCGACAGTAATATGTAATGCACGGTTTATTAAGCATAAATTTATTTTACAAGTATGCAGAAAATTAAGTAAAATCTCTATGATCATTTTTAATCTGTATGATCATTATATAGTAAAAATCTTAAGAGTAGACATGAAAAATGTAAATTTCATTAAATAGCTGTTTATTTGCATACTAGGTAAATGTGTAAAAAAGTAATAAATAATAATAGCTAATGCTTTTTATTCCCTTATTGGGCGTAGACTTTTTAACCCTATCTAGAGACTATTTTGGAGACTGAGTGTGCAATTCAATCTTGAACAGTGTAAAAATGTACTGAATTATAAATTTCTAAATATACTGTCCCACAAACACACATTAATCCCACGTACAAGAAGTCACAAAATGTGTAGTGCATCAGTGCCATGTGTGAACACGTAGTTAAAAAAGAAATAAGGAACCTGTTGTTTTATCTCTTGAACTGCTGAAGATTGTGACCCTTGAGATAAATGGTATGAAAAAAAAAAAACACTATTCCATTGGACAAAGCTTAATTCCTGCAGTGAGTGATACAAAAGATGAACTAAATCAAAATATTGTGTAGATTGACTTCGGTGTTGGCAGTTATTCACATGTGTGACAGTGTTACACAATGCCAAGAACGAAACAAGATTCACAGTACATGGTTTGATACATAGACATTAGTGTTGGAAATGATTTTAATAGACAGCAGAACTGAAAATCCAAACTTGTTGCTCTCTTGTGATGGATGAAAAGTTAAGACTTTTTGGGGTTAGAATTGGTCATAAAACGAGTATCTGTCTCCCAGCTTTTAAATAAATGAATGTAGGCACACTTCTTGAGGTTAGGTTCATGTTGCATTGCTGCAGCTGATTCCAAAAATAGGTTATCCAACTTGTCGTGACCCAAATTGTTGTATAAATATTATTAAAATAAATGGAAAAGTAGAGCTGGAAGAGCAAGGAAGCAATGGAATAAGACTGGAAAAGCCACTTTGCATCCATGATGACAAGAAGGTAATTATTAAGATGAATCATGCATTTTTAATCTTCTTAATCTCAGTCGCACCTCTTATATCCCATTTAATTTCTCTGCTAGTTCCACTTCTCTTCTGTTTATTCTTATTAGGTTAATGATATTTATCTTTAGTTCTTTATTCTCATCATCATCAAATTCCTGATATATATATATATCTTCAGGGGAGTATAGAGGAGAATTATGATGATACTATATAAATAAGTTGCATATTACTAACTTCCGATCAATAATTTTCCTTCAAATTAATCTGTTATCTGTTAAGACTCCAATATTATCAGTCCATCTACATCTTGGTCTTCTTCTGGATCGCTTTTCTGCCAACTTGGCAAAGAATACTTGTTTTGCTAATCTTTACTCTCCCATTCTGTTTAAGTGACTCTACCACTTGAGATTAGCTCTAATAACATATTCCTGAATGCTAACAATGCTAAGTTCTTTCCAAATATACTCGTTTTTGATATGACATTGCCATTTATTCACGCCTCTAATCTTTCTCAGCATCCTCATGTGGTCTTTGGTCAAGTGTTTTAATTCTAACCCAGCTCTCGGACGATAAGTTAAATTTGTTTGAACACTCTCTTGTATAAAGATAATTTAGTGTTTTGACTAATTTCTCTCTTATTCCATATAAATTTATTCAGTTGACTTCTTACAATACCAGCTTTGTTGATTCTGTTGTCTATTTCCATATTTAATTTACCCTCTTCACTAAAAAAAAAACATAGCTGAAATGTTTTACTTGTTCTTTAGGTTCATCATTCAGGATACAGTTGGTGATTTCAGTGTTTCTTACTATTTTCATTGCCTTTGTCTTTTTGTTTCATATTTTCATACCAAATTTATTACAACAGTTATTCAATTTAGTCAGGGAATCTTGCAGTGGATTTATTTAGAAGTATAACATCATCCACATAAAGCAAAGAGCTGACATTAACATCTCCAGTTTGATATCAGATTTAATACCACTTTCCTTCATAATGCGATCCATATAGATAACGAATAACAGTGGAGATATTATGCACCCTTGTTGAACACCTGATTTTGCTTCAAACCATCTTCCTTTACCTCCTTCAAGTCTAACTGCTGCCTTACAGCTTGAATAGAGACTATCTGTATTGCTTGATATAATGTCCCATTTACATATTATAACTGTAGGATTTTTAAGAGCGTTCCTCTTGGCACGTTATATGCCTTTTCCAGATCAAGAAAACTTAAATGCAAATCCTTGTTATATTCCCAAGATTTTTCAACTCATTTGTCTTAAAGTGAAAATCTGATCCCGACAACCTCTATTTGCCCTGAATCCGGCTTGTTCTTCAACAAGCTTCCCTTCCACAATTTTTCTTAGCTGTTTCTCAAGTATACTTAAATAAATCTTACCATGAACACTCAGTATGGAAATACCTTTGTAATTCTCACATTCAGTTTTATTTCCCTTTTTATGGATGGGTACTATGAGAGCTTTGATCCAATCCTCTGGAATTTGACCCTATAATCAACCCTTTTGAATTATGCAGTGCAACCCCTGAAAAACATTTATACATCGATGTTTTGCATTTCTGGTTGAATTCCATCTACTCAAGTTTCTTTTCCACATTTTAGGTCTTTGATGGCTTTTTCTACTTCAAATATGGATATGTATTCCTGACTGCATTCCTGTTTTCTACCATCGTGCTGTCACTGCTTGTTTCATTTAGCAGTCTTTCAAAGTAATTACTCAAGACTAAGGGGATATAAAATCCACATTGTTTCAAAACCGAATAAGAAACTCAAAGATTGGAATCGAATCAGAGAGTTTCATGCCGAATATAGAAAACTCTAAAGTATCGGCAAACACTAGCGTGAGCTAATGCAAATGACCCTAGTACGTAGTACAATATCAGACAACTCGTTGCAAAGGTGGGGAAGGTTCAGATCGCTATTCTTAGGTATTTTCCATAATGTAAAAACACATTTCCTAGGAAATGTATGCTGTTATTACATTATGGAGGGAGGTCACTACCCAGACCGGTTTCAGCCTTTTTTGAGGCTTCATCAGTGAGTAGCTAGACCATAATACTTATATACTCTGCTATACGAGTTTCCAAAGAAGTGCAACCATTAAGTTACTTAAATATAAAGAGCTAATATAAAGAGCTATTAAGCTTCATTTCGGCGATATAACCAATATTTTAAATTAAGGGGATATAAAATCCACATTGTTTCAAAACCGAATGAGAAACTCAAAGATTGGAATCGAATCAGAGTTTCATGCCGAATATAGAAAACTATAAAGTATCGGCAAACTAGCTACTCACTGATGAAGCCTCAAAAAAGGCTGAATCCAGTCTGGGTAGTGACCAAAGTCTTTCATGGCTTTTGTTAAGCTAGTTTTACACAGTGCTTTGCTTTCTTTCATTTTTCTCTGTATTATTCCCTAAGAGCACAAGCTAACTTGCTTTCTGGGAACTTTCTATATGCTTCCTTCTTTTTATTCTTGACTGCCTCTTTAACTTCCTGAGGCCATCATGGAGTTCTGATTTTTCTGTCCTTACAGAAAAATCAGAACTCCGTGATGATCAAGAACCTTACATGAAATCAGAACCTTATAGACAATGTCACCACATGCCTCTCAATCTGAATCAATGTTTTCTTCAGGATTTGCTATTGAATCTCCAATGTTTAGTTCTTGTTTTCAAATTCTTTCCTTTTTCCTTCAATGATGTTTGTATATTTGAGTCTACAGTTCACCTCTGAAAGTTACTCAACCTTGGTTCGTTTAAATCTTCCTTACACACTTCTTTTTTATATGAAATTCAATTTTATCTGCTCAAAACTAAATAGTCATTACTTCCTATTTCAAATCCACTGTATACTCTTCTATCCTGAACCAGTGAGAAAACATCGCTATCAACTATAACGTATTTTCTTATTTCTTGCATCTTCTCTCCATGTGAATTTGTGCACATTTTTATGTTGGAACATTGTTCTAGTAATAACTCATCCATGACTTGACAAAAATCCAGCAGGCCTTTACCATTTTTATTAGCTTGTGCTTTTCTCCAAATTTTTCCAAAATATTTCTGTGTCTGACAATTATTTCCTACTCTGCTGTTTAGATCTTCAACAAGACCCAACTTTTTCTTTTTTATTGAACCTCAAAAAATTCCTCCATTTTTCCCTTGGTAGAACTTCTGCAGTCTGATTGTCCAATTCCCTGTTCTGATATTTGCTCACATAACTTGTATCCGGAGCATGGTCTGCAAGGCCAGAATGGCTGTACTTGTGAAAATGGATGTAGTCCTTGTGTTCAGAAATTCCGATATTCACTGTCCTGCCTGCTTAGCCAAAATAAGTTGCAAGGGACCTGGTGTATACCAGGTCCCTTGCAGTAGTATAGAAAGCGGTATACACCAATTTCTCTAAATCGAGAGTAATTCAATAACAAGGTGGTACACCTGTTGGCAACTCCTATAGGTAAATATGACCTCTCCTATTGCTTCTGCCTTAGTATCGGCATGTTTGGGTTTGCTTCCCACTGACGAAACCTCAATAAAGGTCGAAACCGGTCTTGGTAGTGGCCCTTCCCTTAATGCATAGCAGTATACATATCCGCAAGGAGATGTGCTTTACATTATGGGAGATACTGAGACAAGGAGTGATGAGAGCTTGGTCCACCTTTGCTCAGAGTTGCCTGGTGTTGCACTACCTTACCTCAGTCCTGAAGATATTTTCAGGCGCAAGCTTTGTTTGCTTACACTTGGATAAAGGATTAAACTAAATTTATTATGACGTTTTATATCACTTAGAAAGATCTGACCTGTTTTTGTCTTCTTTGTTTCATCATGCCTATTATGTCGATCTTGTACTTATCTTATTCTTCTGTTGATGCTTCTTATGTTGATAGTACCAATCTTGAACTCTGATATTGAGTTGGGATGTGGTCTGGGATTTGTTTCAGTAGCTGACTTTTCATTGTTTGCACTGACAAAAACAACAGGGGGCTTGTTTAACCGGGTGTCGCCCCAGCCAACATGACATTTTGTCGTGATGTATCATCATTTTACATTGTGATTTAAGCCACTAAGAATACAATTTGGTCAGCTAAATCCCAAATTTCCAGCCCATCCTCTTTCATTCAGTACCCAGGTAGATACCTAATAGGGTGTACCACAAGAAGGTAAGGATTGGAATTTGGTCAGAAACTCTAGTCGGTTTTCTGCATTCCTTAAAAAAGGAGGTTTCTTCCCAGTTATACAGCTTTTACCCTTTATTCTGTTGAGGTTGAATTGTGTCAGTAACTGACTTTTTACTGATCCAGAGAAAATTTTACTGAGCTCTTGGTCTCTGGGAAAGAAAAAAAAAAAAAAATAAGCAGTGACCCTCTGTGTAACCAGTTACAACTTCATACGCATAGCCACTGTGATACCATCACTGTGGCTATGTAGTTTCAGCCAGCATAGAATAGAATGCAGTTTTTTTTAAGAGTCTGTGTGGTTCACTTGGAAAGACCTGGGTTTAAATCCCATCTAGGATGCAATGGACCTTCATCAGGATTTTTCAATTGAAGTAGGTTAGCTGATTTCATACAGAGGCTTCAGGATTTTCCAGGAAGGAAAATCCTGCAACAAAACATGCATATCAACTTTCTGGACACATGCATTTGACAGTCATAATACCCTATGTAGATAGGATCAACCACACTGTCAGAGAATTAATCACTTCATGCAAGCCTGGGGTCAGGCTGGTGAGTCAGGAATATGAAGGAAGGTTCAATTTTGTCATCAGTTTTTAAACCAGAAACTCAAGTACAGTAATTGCATCATGCATTGGTGGTGATGGCTGAACCTATTCAGCCAGAGTTGGAGTTTCTTCTTATGAACAGCTTCATGTAACCTTGCCAAAACTTCTAAATAATGACTCGCTGTTTGATGAATATAAAATTAGATGTGCCCTACAATCAACAAAAAAAAAGCAAACCTTGTCTTAATCTACAGTCTGAAAATACCAAGTTTCATCACTACTACTAACTATTAAAAAAATATTTAGTTTTTTTTTTAACAAGTATGGAAAAACCGAGATTTGAATTGTGGTTGGAAAATGTAAATGGAGTGATGAATGAAGATCTCCATACTAGCAAGAATAATTTTTGCACTCAGAGCAATTATTTAGATTAGTGGAAACAGTCTGGGTGGGTGGGTGTATTGAGAGGCATTTTAAGGCATGCAGTCAATGGCTCATTTTGCATACTTAATCTTCAGACTTTGATTATTAGTCTTCAGTTAACTTCCTCTCTAAGGATCTCTTTCTTTGCTATTCCATCAAAAATTTACAGAAATTTTTTTTTTTTCATCCCATAAAAACAACATTGACTGGAGAATACATGCAGTCAGTAGACATTTGTCTACTGACCTCCTAGCCATAGTTGCTTTGGCTGTTATTATAACTAAACGAAGATCTCTGATATATGCAGTTTGCTTTGTAATTTTCTATTCCTTCCTGATCTGTGGGGTTATAATAAGGTACTTTGGAATTAGGAGTGAGGGGAGATCAAAGTAGATAATTCCATCTGTAAAATAAAGAACTAAAGTAAATAAAAGTACTTATGTTCAAAAATTAAAATGTAATCTTAATTTAATATAAAATTAAAAGCAATTTTTATTTTTAGATTCCTGGTGGCTCTGTTGAAGATTCTAGGGTATTAAAAGGAATAATGGTTAATAAAGATATTACACATCCAAAAATGAGGAGGTAATTAATTTAGAATTCCTATTGGTTGTATTTTTAAAAGCACATTTTATGAACTTTGGGAAATTGGTACATAAATATCAGAGATGGGGGGTGGGGGGCTTAGAAATGCAGAATAGAGTACTCCAAAGGAATGAGAGATGATAAATATGACATCAAAACTGAAAATAAAAATATTTTGGCTGTGTAGAGTAATTATTTTGAAAGATAATTAAATGAAATAATTGATGAGAAGACATGCATAGATAATATTTAAAAAAATGCAGTCGGACATACGTATCTTGAGGTAAAAAAATTATTAGGCATCTGGAGTAGACAGAAATGCTTAACTATGGAGGTTCTTCTATCTGTTCAGAAGAACAGAAATCGTACATCTGCAATCATGGCATGGTCAATCTGACCTTTGCAGACCATGTATTGGACACAACCCACAGGGGATCCTTGAAGAAAACCACCATAGTAAATTTAAAAAGGAAAGATTGTTTTTAGATTCTGCAGTAGCTCAGAAATCAATTTAACTTAAATAAATGTGGTTGCATAAAACTTCCCAAAATTTAGGAAACAATAATTGTTAGAAGTCCCACATTACATCCTAGACTGCCTACAAATGCTTATAGAGGGCACATCACTTAGATGAGAGTTTAGTGTCATCCACATGTTTCATTTAGTGTTGTGTGTGTGTGTGTTACAGGAATTATTTATAATTCATGAAGATGTCTCAGTGACTGAGACGAAATGTAATTAAAATTAGTTTTTAATCCTTTCCTAGTGCTGTAAATATTCCATTAAACCTCCAGCATGAGATCAAATAGATGTTGTAAGATAAGATTTTTATCTTATCCAGACAACTTGAAAACAGATGTTTGAGTAGCACCAAATTGCTTATTAAGCATACTTTTTACTGAGGATAGCAAATATCATTTGTTCCTCTGCTTCATACCTGGTCCATCACACAGAAAGTAGTGAATTGAGTAATTACAACAAATTGTGCTTGCTTGCTTGCAATTCCCACATGGACTAGCAAAGTTGAATGAATTGACACGTAGTGCTGTTGGTTAGATTTGAAGCATTGCGTTGAGTGATAACAGACATCTGAGAGTAACAAAATTATTTAATTGTCTGTTTATTAAAGAATGGGAGATGCAGTAATTCTTGTTTTGAGTAATTGTGCATTCTGCTGTCTGATTTTCTGATAGCAGAAAAGCACAAAATGTTATCACACTAATCTGAGAATTATTTGAAAATGAATGATTTGTAAAATATACTCAATAATTTCCTTAGCATGGAAGAAAAAATAATCACAGCTTATAGGAATATAAAATATATACGAGGGCCGTTCAATAAGTAATAAGACTAATTTTACTGTCGCAAAACCACTCATCACAATATTAATTTCTGTGGAATAAAGAAATGTTGCTGTCTGTATTAACAAAAGAGGTTGATAGATGGCACATACGGGCTGATGTGCCAGAGTGTCACATGACTAAACGCAAGCTTGTTTCGGTGCGCTTACGAGACCAGTCATCGAATTGGAAGCATCCTTGGAACAGCGTTATGCGATTAAATTTTGTGTGTGTTTACAAAAATTGGCATCAGACACTTTTAACATGATACGCGAAGCTTTCCACGATGAAGCAATGTCGAGGGCAAGTGTTTTTCGCTGGCATAAAACTTTTAAAGAAGGAAAGCAAAATGTGGAAGATTTTGAATGTGAGGGAAGACCTTCAATGTCCATCACAGAGACAATGATCAACACAATTATCATCAAGGAAGATCGCAGAATTACAGTACGCCAGCTGCATGTTGTCCTGAATATTTCTGTGGGAAGTGTTCGCTCAATCTTGGCTGAACATTTGGGACTGAAACGTGTTTGCACCCGATGGATTCCCAAACTCTTGAAACCGGAGCAAATGCAGCATCGAGTGGATGTGTGCACAGAATGGAAAAAAAGACTGGAACAAGAAGGTGGCAACTTCTTAAAACGCATCATTACAGCAGATGAAGCTTGGTTGTATCACTATGACCCTACAATGAAATAACAAAGCAGTGGATGGATGCATCCGTCTTCGCCTACCTCCAAGAAAGCAAAAACTGTAAAATCGGCTGGTAAAGTTATGACCATAATGTTTTTAGACTACAAAGGCATTGTTTACCAACACACTGTAGAACCCAGGAATACTGTAAACGGCTCATACTATGCAGATGTTTTACAGACAATGGTACAGCACGTCAAAAGGAAACGTCCATTGCTGAAGAATGGCTTCTTATTGCACCACGATAATGCAAGGCCACATATTGCTGGTTGTGTAGTGGACGTTTTGCAGAAGAGCAACATAGATAGCCTACCACATCTTCCATACAGTCCTGATCTCACACCATGCGATTTCTGGCTGTTTCCTCAGCTCAAGAAGCCACTAAGAGGCCACCATTTCGAAAGCAACAAAGCATGTGTAAAAGCTGCAGAGGCAGTTTTGAAAGAACTTTCAAAAAACGGACTTTCACCATGTGTTTAAGAAGTGGACACAACATTGGGACAAATGCATTGCGTCTCATGGTAGTTACTTCGAAGAAGACCATGTAAATGATGCCGATTAAAGGTAATCTGTTTTCTGTATAAATATAGTCATAACTTATTGAACAGCCTCCACATATATATATATATGTGTGTGTGTGTGTGTGTGTTTTAATCCCACATACAAGAAATGGCAAAATTATAGTACTGTGAGTGAGCTAAGGATTACATAATCTAGAAACCCCGACATGGAACTTTTCAACTTATTTCAGCCTTCCAGTAAGCAGGCTGGTAGTCATACACTGGGTAGTGAAGATGATATATATCTAACACCTGAAGACATTCACAAACATTGATACCACAGTGGTAAAATATGCAGCCTATAGATTGGAGAGCTGAGATTTTTTTTTTTTTTTTTTTTTTTTAAATGTTGGGATGAGATGCAATCCATTCAGCCACTCAGCTAGCAGTATTCACATATTTCCCATTATTCTAAAGGAAAATCTGACTCACTCACTCGTTATTATTGTGGTTATATCCATAAGCTCAAGTCAGTATTTTCTTTAACTGTTTCACTTGTTTAAATGTTTTTCATTAGTTCTAAATTTCAGTAGTAGTTAATGTGAAAGTCATTGAAAATGAAATTATTTCACATTATATGGATTCTGAGTTATAAAAAGAAACATTTCTACTGCCATTGTACTCAGTTTTATTTTTTTATATTACAAGACATTTTGCCAATAATATAATAATTTTTATGATAATTCAAACAGCTTGGAATGAATATTTAAGATCTTAAAGTTTTTTTGTTTCAGGCGAATTGAAAATCCACGCATTCTCCTTCTTGATTGCCCTTTGGAATATAAGAAGGGAGAAAGTCAGGTAATTAATACTTTGTCTGTTATTAATTTTTATATGTTATATATTATGAAAACATTTGTTACAACTTAAGAGTTTAAATACTAGTTAATGTGAAGTTCAAGGGAACATAAATTATCAGTTTCACTAATACTGAAAATAATGTATACAGTAGATTCCAGTTAATTGACTAGAACATTTTGGCTGAATTATGCAAAGCTTCATGTTAATAGTTAAAAAAACAGCAATAAATCATTTATTCATATTAATTACAATAGCAAAATATGTACATATTTAAATTTTCCTGATTGTCAGTATCAACAGAAAACTGTTGTCCCTCATTGTAATCCTATTAAAACAAAATACACAACATATTAGAAAATATTTGATATTTAAACATTTAATTATGTTTGCTTACATGCTTACATTTCCATCAAGACAATCGATTATTTGTTGCTTTAAAATCATCATAACCCAGCTTCTTAGCTAGCTCCTCGGACTTCTTTTTAGCATTGGACCCACAAATGCATACTTCTCATTAGTTATAATGAAGAACCAGTGATTTTAGCGCTTCTTCACTGTCGGAATCCTTTCCTTTATGCTTCCATTTTTGGGATATTCCCTCTTTTTAGTGGCCTGTCTATGCTTCTTGCAGTTTATCTTGCTATTGTATCAAGTATGCATCCATAGATTTCAGTATCTCAGCCAGATAAAGGTGACCGGAAATAGGCGAATGGCCCTTGATTTGAACTAGGTCATTTGGGGGGGGGGTATGTTTTAATAGGATTACAACGAGGGACAACAGTTTTCTGTTGATACTGACAATCAGGAAAATTTAAATATGTACATATTTTGCTATTGTACAAGTGTACTCATCTGACACTAGTTTGAAACTGTCCCCATTAAAATTCAATATGCTGTATAAGCTTAGTCAATGAGAGGAGTGAAGAGTCATAAGCTATGGTTTGGCACTGTATGATCTTTGCACTCCTTGTGCCAATAAACCTTAAACCAACTAACCATTTACAAGTGATTACCTCAGAGGAATAATTGCTGCATCTCCTGTCCCAAATAAATGAAGAAATTGTTTTTTTTTTTTTTTTTTTTTTTTTTTTTTTTTTTTTTTTTTTTTTTGCTTCAATAAGATTTGCCTCAAATAAATGGCTGCTCCAGTTAACAGGATTCTACTGGATATATTATATGTGAGAAGAACGAAAGTAAGAGTACTTAACATATAATAAACACTAATTGTTCATACCATGAATTACTTTTATTATATTGTGCATTTTCCCAAAATCTATGTATTTTGGAATTCAGATACAACCTTGGACTATAATGTTGCAGTCAAGAATGTGTAAGCAAAGCTAATCTAAGATATGGGGGGGGGGGGTAGATGAGAGATAACAAAAAAAAAGTGCTTGAAGCAAAAATGACATTAAAAAAATTAGTGTGAACAGCAAGATATATGTGACTTGATTCGATTAGGAGTGCTTTAAAAAATTGAATTATAAGAGCATCAAAGATGCCTGATAAATAATTGGAAATAAGAGTCAAAAACAACTTTTTTTTTTAAAGAAAAAATTTGTTGCATTAATTTTTTTACTAGAATGACCTGATATTATGCATATTCTGTGTTTTCTTAAAGTTAAAAAAAATGACAGTTAATTTGTATTCAATAAAAAATATATACTATTTTGTTCAGTCTGCTGCTAATCACCACAGACAAGTGGGCGAGCATATTTGTCATGTTCTGGTTAGACCCCATGAGAGTATACAGAAAATGAAGTTGACAAAATACAAACAATAGGTAGAAATAATTAAAATTCTATCCAGAGGGACAAAAAGACAATTTTATAATATTTTTCAATTCTAATGTCTCTCAGTAAAAGATCAAACCATATTTCACCAGAGAAGTGAAATGTATTGTTTTGATGAAGTAGGAGTCTATTTACAAACATCATTGATATGGGAGCTTGAAAAGTAGAATGATACCAGCTTTTTCTCTAGATATTGCAGAAGTACTCCCTGAATGCAAGAAAAGTACAAGCATAATTGGATTGAATTTACACATTACTGCAAACTTGAGAGTAATTTTAAAGTATCCCTATCAAATTGGGATAATTAGACATGTTTAGACTATGTTAGCTGAAAATGTTTCATAGCCACATATTTTTAAATGCATCAAATCAAAATATAGTCTTTTCATGTTTGTCTGTTACCAGCCTGATAAACTTACAGGTGTATGCACATGTTTCCCTCTTACTAGAAAAAAAAAAAAATAATAATAATAATAATAATAGCTGTATGCTTCTCTCACAGAGACTTCAAAATACCTCTTGTATTCACATATGTCTTGTTTTATATAGAACAACAACAACAAAAAAATTCTTTGGCTCCAAATATATTTGGTATTTTTATTCCTTACCTTTTATCTTATATTTTACCTTTACCTTTTATTTTATCTGAATATCATATGTTTTGAAGATTGCCTATTTCTCTTGGTAGCTTTTTATTTTAAAAAGAGTTTGTTAACAAATTAATTTATATTTAAGTCCAAAGTAACTTTTATCACATCTTTTATTTGTTTTTAGACAAACATAGAGATCTTAAAAGAAGAAGATTTTTCTCGTATTTTGGAATTAGAAGAGGAACATATTCAACAATTGTGTTCAGAGATCATTCGTCTTAAACCTGATGTTGTAATTACAGAAAAAGGCATTAGTGGTATGTTTGAAAAATGAGTTTTTTTTTTTTTATTATTAACACAATTTTCTTTAGAGTATTTTAATAAGAGTTCTGATTTGGTTATGACTCATTTAACAAAATAAATCTTTCTATAAATGTTCATGACAGCAAATACATTTGATCTCAATGTAGAAAATCTCCACACCATCGGTTTTGTAGGAAATGTCCTGTAATAAACCATCCAATTATTATTCCATAAAGCCAATTAAAAGGTACATTTATTGTTATCATTACCATGGAGTACAAATCAATCAGTAAGCCTCGTTCCAGAGGCTTACTGATCATTATTCATAGTGTGAATTGCACACAATACCTATACCTTTCCATAAGCTCATTTGCCGACAAACCTCTCATGCACACACCTGGCAACCCATTCCATTCGTTTAATGCCCCTAGTAAAAAATTTCTCATGCCCTTTCTAATCACATTCTTACACAAATTCCAGGCATAACTCCTTGTTCTCTCATTCTCTCTTTTTGTCATGTCCTTCTTTGCCAGCTATTAGCCAAACTTTGCAGATTTGACTTCTTCAGTAAGGAGCATTCTTATAGGGATAATGTCTATAGAAGATGCTGTGGAAAATGATCCCTGTCTTCACAAGGAGCATTCCACAAACTCTTCACCATCATTCATTTCTATATAAAAAAAAAAAAAACTATTTTTCAGGTTATCTTGGAAGTAAAGAAATATACTACAGGCCGTACCGCTTCCAAAGGTACCAGGATATTAGTTCGCTGCTTCTATGGCAACAGGTCATCGGAGATCACGTTATAGATAACTGCATTTTCCAAAACTAAGTTCCCTGTAACAATTTAATGGTGTGAAACATAATTCTAGCATCAGCAAGTAAGGAAGTAGTAAAATAATTATATACAAAGTACCACACAATATGATAACATAAAAAATTTATTCTTGTGTAGAGGCTTAAGTGCTGTGAGGACATTATGTTGGAGGTTTAATGGATTTTTTACAACACTCAGAAAGAATTAAATTAGAATTTAATACTCCTATATTTCGTCCTAGTCACTAGGACATCTATGGGGATTACAAAAACAATTAATGTAACATGCACACAAAAACTTACAATACTAAGCCCAACCACGTGGGTGACACTAAAAGTCCTATCTAGGTGGAGCGCCCTCTATGGGCGGTAGTAGGTGGCCAGGAATGTAAGGTGGGACCTCTGGTGATGAGTGTTTCCCAAATCTTCGGAAGCTTAATGCAACCGTATTTGTTAAGATTTGTTAACTTCCTGTGTCCACCAGGGAGCTCTGATTTTTTTATCCTTGCAGACAACCTCACCACATGCCTCTCTGGCAGAATCAATCAATGTTTTCTTCAGAGCTTGCCACTGAATCTCCAAGGTTTGATTCCTGTTCTCAAACTCTTTCATTTATTCTTCAATAATCTTTGTGTATTTTAGTCTACAGTTCACATCTGAGAGCTGCTCAACTTTTATTCACTTTAAAACTTTCTTACATGTTATTCTTTTCAATATGAAATTCAATTTTATCCTGCTCAAGACTAAATAGTGATCACTTCCAATTTCAAATCCTCTGTACACTCTGGTGTCCTGCACCAGGGAGAAAACATCACTTTCAACAATAGCATATTCAATGAGACTTTCTTATTCCTTGCCTCTTCTCTCCATGTGAATTTGTGCGCATTTTTATGTTGGAACACGATGTTAGTAATAACAAGACCATATCCTGAGCAGAAATCCAACAGGTATTTGCCATTATTATTAGCTCTGCTATTTTCTTCAAATTTTCTCAAAATATTTTTGTATGTCTCGCAATCATTTCCTACTCTGCTATTTAGATCCCCAACAAGGACCAATTTTTCATTGTGTCAGTTGCTTTTTCTAAAGAGCCTCAAAAAATTCCTCCATTTCTACCTTAGTAGAACCTTCTGTGGGACCATAGGCACAAATAAGTCTCATTGTCCAGTTCCCCATTCTCATATTTGCCCACATTACTCTACTTGAGACTGACTGCCATTCAAGAAGATTAGCCTCGTATTTTGTGTTGAATACTATGGCTACTCCTTCTTTTCCTTGATTGTCATTGCCTGAATATAACATTTTGTATTTATTGCTCAGAAAGATCTCACCAGTTTTGGTCTTTTTTGTTTCAGTCACCCCTATTATGTCAATCTGGTACTCATCTAATTCCTCAGCTAGCTCCATTTCTTTGCCATTCAGGCTTCTTACGTTGATAGTACCGATCTTTAACTCTGGTGATGTTGGGTTGGGGTTTATTTTCAGATTTGTTCCAGTAGCTGACTTTTCGCTGTTCGCCCTGGTTCCCTGGCGAAAACAATGGGGGCCTTGTTTAACCGGGCTACGCCCCAGCCGGCATGAAATTTTGTCATGTTGTACCATCATTCTATATTTTGGTTTAACCAATAAGAATACAATTTGGTGAGCCAAATCCCAAATTGCCAGCCCATCCTCGTCCGTTCAGTATCCAAGTAGATACCCAACAGGGTGCACCATGAGAAGGTGAGGATTGGACATTAGGTCAGAAGCCTGGTCGGTTCTCCGCATTCCTTTAAAGGCTATGTGGAGGTCTCCTCTCAGTTATACAGCTTTGACCCTTAAGCACTCCAAGATGGTAAATTAAATATGGAAATAGACAACAGAATCAACAAAGCTGGTATGGTAGGAAGTCAACTGAATAAATTCATATGGAATAAGATAGAGAAATTAGTCTTGAACACTAAATTAGTTGTATACAAGACAGTGTTCAAACCGGTTTTAACTTATGGATCTGAGAGCTTGGTCAGAAGTAAAACACTTGACCAAAGACTAGAGACTGTAGATATGAGAGTCCTGAGAAAGATTAGAGGCATTAACAGATGGCATCAATGAAAATATCATCTTAAAAATGAGGATATTAGGAAAGAACTTGACATTGTCATCATCCAGGAATGCATTAGCAGAGCTAATCTCAGGTGGTATGGTCACTTAAACAGGATGGGCGAGGAAAGATTATTAATACAAGTGTTTTCTGCCAGGTTGGCAGGAAAACGACCCATAGGAAGACCAAGATATAGGTGGATTGACACGGTACAATGTGCCTTAGACGATAGAAATATAAGATCTGATAATGATAATAATATTGGAGTCTTGACAAGTGACAGACTGATTTGGAGGAAAATTGTAGATAGGAAGTTAGTAATGATGTAAATTTTTCATGTTGTATTATCATGTCCTGTACACCCTTTGATGGTACAAGTCAGGAATTTGATGATGATGAAAATAATCAATCCTGAGATGACCACAGATCAGCCTTTGCAATGAATCTATTTAATGATAGTAAATTTGGTGTATTTTAGTCTACAAATCAGTGCACCGGAAGAGTTGCACTGATTGTTCTTTCCCTTTACTTATAATATAGAAACAATTTTTTTCGAATTTCAGAATTTTCAAATGTTTGGTTTGAAAATATTATGTCAAAGATTTATATTTTTAAATAATATTTATGAAATAAATATGTACTTTTGCTTTCGTTTCTAGCCAAATAGCATTATATGGATCATCACATTTCAGTTTTAGAAATGATTTTTTGTTATTCGTAAAGACAAAATTAAAAAAAAAATTGTTAAAATGCTAAATTGCATTACTCGGTTTCCAATTGTGAGTCTTTT
Organism: Typopeltis vanoorti; assembly: GCF_054136105.1. Lineage (NCBI taxonomy): Eukaryota > Metazoa > Arthropoda > Arachnida > Uropygi > Thelyphonidae > Typopeltis > Typopeltis vanoorti. Next base: position 86,107,548 of record NC_143561.1, on the reverse strand, counting down.
TGGTTTCAAAAATTTATATCCAATGATATTTTAGCAGTGATTCTTTGCCTTCGTCTTTTATTTATTTATTTGTATTATGCATATTATGATAATGTTCAGTGCATATCCGTGTAGATATGTTGAAAATATAATATGAAAAATGTCATATATGGAATGATTCAAAATTTTTGCTCATTTTGAAGATTTTCTAATGCTTTCTCTTCCCCCCCCCCCTCCTTATTCTTTCCTGGAACTCAATTGCATAACTACTCTAAATTTCTACAGGTTGAAAGCTTTTTTAGAAAGTATTCAAAATCTATTACTTCATTTTACCATTTTGACAAAAGATATACGGCAATCGTATTGTACCGTGAAGCTTCTAATTCTGTACTATTTATTTGCAATCTAAAACCAGCTGTTCTACTGTCTGCCGAAATTATGTGAAATTTTAGAAATAATATGCTATATTTTCATCATGCAAAATTGTTTATATGCATACCACACAAAAGAAAGTTTAGTAGTATGATTTTTGTTTGTTTTTCTTTAAAAAAATCTAAATATTACTTCTGCTGCTGAAAAGCTGGAGGCTTATTACTCTCTGTGCTATTGAGAAAGAAATGGGAGAACATTAAAGTCACACTAAAGTGCCTTAAGCTGTAGTGCAGAATACATCAAGAATGTCTTGTTTCCTTTTCGATTGCTGATTACAGAAATACTGACATTTTGCTTACATGCTTATACGTTATTTATGCCAAAATAATTTCTTAATTTATAATGATCAGTTTCACTTTATTATCGAAAAAGAGAAATTATTTCATACAATTATCTTGAAAAAAAAAAGAGGATTTGAATTATTTTCAAAGAAAAGGTGCATATGTGTTTCATAATCTTCTTTTGGGGGGGGGGGGGGGGGGAGTATAGCCGTAATCAATCTGCGGATATTTCAGAGAATTTATTTCATAAATCGTTCGCAAGACAACTGTTACAAACATAAATCACTTGGGGAACATACCCATTCAGTTTAGTGTAAAATAGTAGCAAAGGTTCAGTTACTTTAGATATCTAATCTAGAAGAAAATTATGTCTGCTGAAGAATCTTACATGAATAATTTTTTGACATGTTTTCTCTGTTCGTTATAATGTACCAATTTCCAGATTTTTTTCCCTCCTGCAGACTCCATGTTATATGCAGTGATTTCTTCTTTGTACTACAAGAAAAAAAAATCAGATAATGGAAGAAAAAATATGTAGTATTTTCTTTTCCACTGGCTGAATTTACAATGTTCTTTCTTTGTGTTTTGAAGAGAAAGTGCAAATGACTTTTTTCTTACTATTTTTGCCATTATAACATCTGATATTATAAGAGTGACATTTTACCATTTTTCTCCCACACGAGAAACAGAAATAAGGTAGTAATAATATTGTTGATTCAAACTTCATAGCAGAAATTTTTATTACAAAACTTTGTAGTGTGTGTGTGTGTGTGTGTGTGTGTGTGTTAAAGATACCAAGCTATTTTAAATATAAACCTGGTTTTTTACTCCATTTCCCAAGTAAGCAAACAGACAAGTCAGTCAAGTTTGTGCCTGCAAGTGTTGCAAGTCTAACTTGGGAAATGGAGTAAAAAACCAGATTTATATTTAAAATAGCCTGGTATCTTTAACATATATCATACCCAAGGTAAAAAAACTTTCTACATATGAAACAAGAAATTTGGAACCCATATCACATCAATGTTGAGTGTTGGCAAGGTGAAAATGTTCACATTATTATTTATATATTTCATTTATTAGCTGGGGGGACATGCCCAACCCCCCCATTTTCCAGACCGGTAGGCCGGTTCTTGAATTCTGATGACTCAAATTTGAAGACTCGAAACGGGTTTCCAACCCCTTGCGTCTAGGGTAGCCCCTGAGTGTCAAGTCTTTAAAAGGGGGGACTCCACCACTATGGTGCCCAACCCCCCCAAGTTCTGGATTGGTAGGCCGGTTCTCCCTTAATTCTGAAGACTCGACACTCAGGGTAGCCCCTGAGTTTCAAAACATTTCAAAAAAGTGCCATAAAAAGGCTTATCATTTTATATATATATAAGGGTAGATTTTATTTTATTATTTTTTATTGTTTTGGTGAAATACTTTACCAGGAATACTCTTTCCAGTTCAAGAGGAACTGGAAAGAGTATTCCAGTTCCTCTTATTTATTCCTTCGAAAATATCACTCTGTGTTATAAAAATAACTTAAAATTAGCCTTCAAGATGAAAAGGAAACAGTACATTCAGGTATCCCTCTATCAATATTTGTAGTCCTGAAAAGGACTGTTTGATGCCCTGAAAAGAAACATTTTTTATTTCATACTGTTCAGAATTTAAAATTCTTGAACAGTGTGGAACACCCTAAAACAAGGGTAAACACACAAAGCAGTTTTACACTCAGGGCACCAGATTTTTGTTTCCTTTCTGATATTTTTTTAATTACATACATAACATTTGCATGCAGGTTTTTTTTTTATTAGCTATTGGTGGTAGATTTTCGGGATAATGGTTGGAGTTAGCAGCGTTCGACCTCAGATGTCTGGCAGGATTGCCTGTTTTTCTGCTTGCTGAAGAAAGCGCATGTGCATGCAGCAATGCTTTCGCAATTTCTATTCTGTATTCTAGATATGTTATGGTAGACAAACATTTTTTCTTGTGCAGGAGGATACTGTTCCAAATAACAAAATCCAATATATATGTCCAAACACTTTTTTGTAATATTGTTTATGCTGTTTCCTCATTACAGAGTAGAATGATAGCTGCTGATTGCACCTGTCGACTCCACCCATAGTGTCGTTGTATGCACACACAGCAATGAGTTTTTCTTTCTTCAAACCATACTTCTCCATGGATTCTGTGATGGATTGTGCAGGGAAGACAGCAGAAAAACATCTTTTTTGTTTTTCCAACGTAGTGCAAAGACTTTCCCTCGCTGATAAGCTCGGATTTCCTCCTTCAATAGCTTTCCTGAAGCCAGATCTGGAGGCATGTCTCGCCTTTTTACATTTACAGTACCCTAACTATCTGTACGATTCTGTAAAAGCAAATCAGTGAGTTCAGGACATAGTAATTATCTATTGTAATACAGTAACCTTTCCCCAGTAAAGGGTCTAGTAACTGCATTACTGCATGCATCAACAAGGGGAGATCCGAATATTTATCATGCTCGATTACAGTTTGCTTTCCCGTATAAGGTTTGAAATCTCAAAGATATCCACTTTCCGATTCGCAAAGCATAAAAAATTTTACTCCATACTTCGCTTTCTTTTTGGGAATATACTGCTTACATTTCAGTCTACCTTTGGCATAAGACTTTCATCGATACTCAAGTCTCTCTCAGGAATGTAGAGTGATCTACATTTCTGACAGATTTTCATCAGAAAATCAATTTTTTTTAAGGACTGGGCAAGGATGTGTTGCCTGATTGTATTCCTCATTATTCTGAAAATGCAAATACTTCATGATAAGACTGAATTGTTTTTCATTCATAACATCACGAAACATTGGTGTGTTCAGAATCCAGTCTGTAGACCAGTACATTTCGAGAGCTGGCTTTTTCACGATACCTTGCACAATCAGGAGTGCTATAAATGTAAGGAGCATGTTGATATCTATTGGGCTCCAAAGTTTACTGCAAGAATGCAGACTGTACTCAACTTGCTAATGTTGTTGGCAAGCATAAAGGTTAGTCTGTTCCACTATGAAGGAAAGAATATCATTGTCTAAAAATAGACGGAAAGAGCTTAAAATGTTGCTGGAGTCAAAGTCTTCAGTAATTCCTGGCTTACCTATGAAGGGAAACCATGGACAAACAAGCTGGTGTATACGTTCAGTGGCGATCACCCATTTTCTGCACAAAGACATATCTAAAGTACAGGCAGGATCGCTAACTTCAGAGCTAGAAAGATTTCTCTCCTCATCAGTAGAACAAGAGCTGCTCGAAAGGCGAGGGCTCCAACTTTTCTGCATCTCACGAAATTTTCTTTTCTTACCCTGAGCGTCACTGCTACTGCTGTTGCTGGTTGCCATCTCGTAAATGAATTGTGTCTTGGGTATACATACTAATTATTCCTTTCTGCCCAACTCTAAGCAAACAGAGATCACTAACCCCCACTGAGAAACAGAACAATAGAATACGCAGCACACTAAAGAGCCTCAAGCAATATCTGAATATTTTTCAGGCAGAAATTTTTGTTTGGTTTTCCACTTTCTTTATTCTGATATTGCATTTGAAGGATGACAGTGATTTTAAATATTAATTTCGCCTATTACCGAATATCACATAATTTCCTGATTTATAATAATCAGGAAATAATATGTATATTTTTTTTATTTATAATTTGCTAATTTATAATAATCACCACATAGTTTCAGTATCGAAAAATTAAAGTTATGCGGAACAATTACTAGAGAAAAATAACGTATTAAATAAAAACTATACCTATGTTTCATAATAGTTTTCAGGTGCGTGATAGTGATGCAACGGTGGTGGTGGGGGGGGTAAACTATCAGAGGCAAAATAAAGTTCAATTCTATTGTGAAAGGAAATGAAATTTCACATTTGATATACATACACATTTGAATGATAAAAATAAGCAAATGTATTGCTTACTTTAAAAATTGGAGAATAAAATAATTGAATTATGCAGAAAATATCTACATATAAATTTAAATCATAACTGTTAATTTCATTTTGTAATGACCAATTATACAAGGAAACCAAGAAAGCAAAAGTACAAAGAACAGTAGATTACTATATAATATAAAGAAAAAATTTAGTGATATGATTGAAGAAGTTCACGTTATTCTCTATAAAGCAAAGTTGCTCCAGTATGTCCTAAAGGAAATCTGTGAAGTATTATTCGATTTCGATGGTTTTGTACAAAAATAAAAATAATATAATCTGGAACGTCGGCAGCCAGTTTTCTTTTCTTTTTTTAAAAGAATATTTCAAATAATTATCGTGAATTAATTTCTTCAAGAACAAAGAATAATGTTTTGTCTAGAAAGCGATTAGGAAAATATTAGCGCAAAAAAATTAAAAATGAAATTGATTCTCCAAGGTAAGGCAATATTTAAGTGAAGAAATTATACAAGACCTTTATTTTGTCCAGAAATTAAAATTGTATTGTACAATAAAAAGAGAAAACAAAAATATAAATAATTTCTTAGTCTATCCTATATAACTAAAATCCAGTTACCCAGCATAGAACAAGGATGTGCGTTTTTTGTTATAAGCAACTGAGAGGTAGCTACTAACGTGAGATAATCCGATTAACCGTTCTCTTCGGCATGAGGGTTTATCACACCTTCTAATGGACAGGATGGTCAAATTGCACTTCTTATCCTGGTTCTTTAAACAGGTGGGCTGAATCATATCCAGATTTAGTTGGATGTCTATAGACGTCCTGGCCGTTTGGAAGGTTAAGGCAGTGCCCTATGGATAATCTTCTTTGTAGTTTTTATGAACAGTTCAGTGTCTTTCAACGCTTGCTTTTTCGGTAAAGCCACATTCGCGTTGCAAATTATACATATGTATTTGTCTTTCATCATAATAAAGAAAAAATCTTCCCATTCTTTATGATAGTGATAAGTTTTTATTTTTTTCACACTTGTTCTTGGCTCACTCACTGTTATCCTTAATTGTTTTTTTTTTATTGTTTTTTAACAATACTAATTGCATTCAGTTGCTTAATTTAAAATAATATACACTAAAGAACGGAAAACAATTTCATGGGATTATTCAGTAGTAAAATACTGGATAATCGGGACACTTTGGCTGCAAGAGTCTTGATCAAGAACAATACACAGATGGACTGTCAACTGCCAGTGTACACTTCATCAAACGTGTTACCATTGGGCACGTTCAGTACCGTCAAGCGAACGTTTCTGGATGAAGCGAATCACGTGACTGCTGTAAAGCGATGGCTTAGTTCTTAACCGCTAAATTATAAACTTTACATCAAATTAGAAATAAATTAGTTTGACAATTTTTTTATCAATTAATAATTTTGATTATCATTTATATATTCATTTTCAATCTATTTATTCGTTTAATTTGCTACATTCAGGCGCCTTGCAGTCGACATCTTGTCCACCCCTGATCTAGAGAATCAGATAAGACCATGAGTTAAACCAGCTACACTAGTTTCTATAAATTGAGGAACAGAGAGAGAAATATGATAAATCAAAAACTGTATTATGAATTTTTATTCCATTTGGTGAAAAGCAGTATGATATGAGATGTGAAAGAAATACTCGCAAAATGAGTACATGAAGTGATCAAAATGAGATCGTCAAAAAGTACCTGAATAAGGAATTTGGTCATCCCTTACAGCACTGGCGATCATGTTTCATATGATTTATAATGATGTCCAGGAGCTCAGTTGGTAATAACAGCTGTTGGTCCTGCAAAGCTGTTCTAGGGCACATTTGGGTGGGGGGGGGGTGAGAGCAGCTATATGTGTTTATCTAGATCATCTTAGACGTGCCCAGTAGGATTAAGTTCATGAAAATCTGGCTGGCCAGTCTATATGTACGATAATCTCTTCTTGGAAGATATTGGTCCACGAGCTTCACTTGATGAGGCGAGTATTATAGTCTTGTAGGATAAATCTTCTATTGCACTCATATACAGATGAACACAGGAGTTCAGGACCTGCAGGACTTGCAGCATTCATTCCTCTAAGAACCAATGAGATGCCTCCCCTGGTTCTCTCCAGATCAAAGCATGTCTGATATTGCTTTGTAGAGCAAATCAGGACTTGTCTATAAATTCCCCCCCCCCCCCATTAGTCTTGGGTCCATTTGACATGGAGTCCTCATTTCAAATGAGAAGGGCTCCATGTCAATTCATATCGCCAATGATATGAATTGACATGGATTCATATTGATGAATCCATGTCAATCTCATGTCATGGCACTATTTCTCATTTTAATGTTGCTTATGTTAATTGAATGCTCTCTACATAGCACTAATTTGTTTATTCATTCATGGTTAACTTAAGTACGAATTGGTTGGTTTTTTTTTTATTTTTTATTTTTTTTTATTTTATTTTTTTTTTTTTTTATAAATAGTGTTAATTTGTATTTAATTATCACTTAATTTTTTTTTCCCTGCAGATTTAGCCCAGCATTACCTTGTGAAGGCAAACATATCTGCTATTCGTCGTATTCGTAAAACTGATAACAATCGTATTGCTAGGTAATTTTAAATCTTTTATCCTTTGGTTTTTTAAAAAAAAAAAATGTCAATCAGCTAAGTTTTAGTCTGAAATAAAGATTGAAAAAACTACTCTTGCTACTAGAATGTACATGAGTGACTGACCAGGTTGTGTTGAGATAAATGTATTAAAACACAATACACACATATATACCACACATTAGATAATACAAAGTAATTATGAAACTTTGCAAAGTCTGAAAAATATTCCGTGGATGTAATTCTCGTCGAAGAAATTCATTATAACTGACCACTACAACAAACTTGTAGAGAGTGCAAACTGTTAACGCCAGTCATCTATTTTTGCTTCTTCACTTAAATGTTTTAAAATGAAGTAGGCCATAAGTATACTGTTGAAACTGCAAGTCATTGTGGCAGCATAGCAGCTGCATATACTAGATGTGCATCAGTAATTGTATTGGCTATATATACATATATACACACACACACACACACACACACACACACACACACACACACACACACACACACACACATATATACAGTGGTACCTTGAGATACGAGTGCCCCAGCATACGAGTTTTTTGAGATATGAGCCATCACTAGATCAATTTTTTGCCTTGAGATACGAGCCTGCTTAAGTGACGTCACAACCACCACTGCGCTCAGATTCCTGAGTCTTGCACATCGTTCAGTTCACATGTTTACCTCACCACAGAAGCATTTCTGTCGTGTTGAGTTTTTTTTTTTTTTTATGTACAGTTATTTAGCTAATTTTTTTCGTATAACCGTGAGTCCAAAGAAGGTGAGTGTAAAGAACAGCGGTGGAATAAGGTGATATCCATGGAATTAAAGCGTGAGATAATAGACAAACATGAGCAACGCGTAAGAGTAATAGACTTGGCAATGCAGTACAATCGCACTACTTCTACGATATGTACTATTCTGAAGCAGGACTCGATAAAGGCTATAACTCCAGCTAAGGGCATTAAAATTATTTCAAAGCTACTCAACTTTGTCCATGAAAAGATGGAGAACCTGCTGGTTTTTTGGTTGACAGGGAAGCAGCTCGCAGGAGATACTGTGACAGAGACTATAATTTGCGAGAAGGCACGAGCCATTTACGCAGATTTGCTGCAGCAAACCCCAGATACTTCAGCACAGGAGGCTTCACAAGAGCAGTTCAAAGCCCGTTGCGGGTGGTTTGGAAATTTCCGAAAAAGGACCGGCATTTGCTTCGTTGTCAGGCATGTGAGGCAGTGAGCTCCGATTCTAAGGCAGCTGAGGAATTTGTAAAAACCTTTGCTGAATTGATCGAAGCCAAAGGATACATCCCCCAACAAGTTTTCAACTGTGACGAGACAGGGCTCTTCTGGAAGAAGATGCCAAGCAAAACTTACATAACAGCAGAAGAAAAGAAGATGCCAGGTCATAAGCCCATGAAGGATAGGTTGACCCTCGCACCGTGTGCAAATGCGAGTGGCGACTGCATGATCGAGCCGCTGCTCATATACCACTCAGAAAACCCCAGAGCCTTCAAGACACATAAGGTTTTAAAAGAAAAACTGCAGGTTATGTGGAGGGCAAACCCAAAGGCGTGGATCATCAGGCAGTTTTTTGTGCAGTGGGTCAACTTGGTCCTTGGTCCTGCCGTTAAGGAATACCTCGAGGTCAAAGACTTAGCCCTGCAAGCCCTTCTCGTCCCTGACAGTGCTCCTGCCTACCCACCCACCAAACCTTGTGGGTGACATCCTTGAGGAGTTCAGCTTTATAAAGGTTCTCTACTTTCCCACCCCTATCTTACAGCCCATTGAGCAACAGGTAATCTCCAATTTCAAGAAACTTTTTACCAAACACATGTTTTGATATGCTGCTTTGAGGTTATGGAGAGCACAAACCTCACCCTTTGAGAGTTCTGGAAGGATCTTGACCTCTGCATGGAAAAAACTGTGGCCTGAGGCTGTGGCTGAAAGGGACTTTGAAGGATTTAGACCTGAACAGGAAGATTGTGTCCCTCAGAAAGTCCATGGGCCTGGAGGTGGATGAGGGAGACATCGAAAACTGTCGCTGCACATTCCGAGGAACTGACGACGACGGAGGAGTTGACGGATCTAAACACGCAGCAACATATGGAGGTTCTGCAAGAGATTGGTACAACTGCAGAGGAGGTTATCTCTTTAAGTGAGATAAAGAAAGTGTTGGCAATGTGGGAAAAAAGTTTCGGACTCTATTGAAAAGAAACACCCTGAAAATGTTGCAACTGGTCGTGCAGCAGCACTATTTAATGACACTTGCCTAACTCGTTTCAGAAACATTCTAAAAGGGAGGAAAAAACAAAGCTCCTTGGACAGGTTTCTATTGAAACACCCTGCGGATGAAAGTGATGAAAGCGTGGCAAAAAAGAAAAAAAAAAACTAGTGGAGAAGAAAATTAAGTTAAGCAGAAGTGAAGTGAAAGAAAAAATTAATACCATATGCTAATCAACTCCGTCCACATCTGTTTATTTCTTTAGATTCTCTTTTACATGTATGTATGTACAGTATTTGGTTTTATTTTGTTTGTATACAATATTTGTTCATTATAAATACATTATTATAAAAAAAATTGGAGTGGTTTTTTGGGGGGCTGGTATGAATTAATCTCATTTTAATTAATTTCAACAGGGAAAATTGATTTGAGATACGAGCATTTCGACTTACGAGCTCAGTCATGGAATGAATTAAACTCGTATCTCAAGGTACCACTGTATATTGTCAGCTTTAATTGTGTGTGTGTGTGTGTGTGTGTGTGTGTGTGTGTGTGTGTGTGTGTGTGTGTGTGTGTGTGTGTGTGTGTGTGTGTATATCATTTCCTGATATGTACAGGCTAACTATCAACTATGTGATTAGGTTTACATTATTACCAGTCTATCAACAGTTTTCCTCCAAATCAGTCTATTACTTGTCACCACTCCAATATTGTATCTAATTATTATTATAATTACGGCTATTTATCCTGCTTCAGTTTACGAGTGCCCCTGTTTAAATGTCATTGGTTATTTACTCATGGATTCTTAGGGCATTGTAGGTGTAAATTTACCAAAAAGTATATGTAGCATAAGAAATAGAAATTTACACATACCTTTTTCTGGGTGTTGCGGCTTTTCCTCTTTCTGCAATGTCAAAAAACTACTGAGGGTGGGGGTGGGGGGGTGGGTAGGCAATTTGGGAGAATTAAGTTTGAAAAACCCGGGTTTTTTTTCGTAATATATATTATATTATATAGGGTGGGGGAAAAGGTGAAAGGATTGATTTCTTAATTCTCCCAAATTGCCCCCCCCCCCCACACACACACACTCAGTAGTTTTTCGACATTGCAGAAAGAGGAAAAGCCGCAACACTCAGAAAAAGGTATGTGTAAATTTCTATTTCTTATGCTACATATACTTTTTGGTAAATTTACACCTACAATGCCCTAAGAATCCATGAGTAAATAGCCAATGACATTTAAACAGGGGCACTCCTAAACTGAAGCAGGCTAAATAGCCGTAATTATAATAGTTTACTAAGAGGAGTAACATGGGAGTTTTCCCAGAAATAATATACATAATTGTATCTAACATTTTGCTCTTCATAGGCACTTTGATTCAATCCACCTAGATCTTGGTCTTCTTCTGGGTCTTTTTACTGCCATCGTGGCACCAAACTCTTAGTTTGCTAGCCTTTCCTCTCACATTTTGTTCTGCTGATCATGCCATCTTAGATTGGCCCTACTCAAACATTCTTGAATTCTAACAATCTCGAGTTCCTTTCTAATATCTTCATTTCATCTATTGATACCATCTATTCAAGCATTTCTTAGAACACCTTTAAGTGCTTTATTTCCCAGTTCATCATCATCAGATTGACACATACCGTTACAGGATGTAGAGGAATATTATGATAGTGCAGATCATTACTAACTTCTTATTGACAATTTTCTTTAAAATTAATGTCATAGCTCCAGTATTATCAGTCTTATTATTATTATGGACAACTCCAAGGAGTCCTTAGACTCATCAAGGGAGGCCCTAAACATCATGTCAACTATTCAACATCCACACAGTATCTATCATACTTTGCCAACTCATTCATGTTAATGGCACCCACAACAGACTTGGCAGCTTATTCCACTCATTCACCATTCTCCAAGTAAAAAACCTAGTTTATTTCTATCTTCTAAAGCACTTTTTACTACATCAATCCACCTAGATCTTGAGCTTCTTCTGGGTTTTTCTCCTGCCATCCTAGCAAAGAACACTTGCTTCGCTATCCTTTCTCAAGATTTTTCTGAGAATAGTTCTGCTGACAATATCAAGATCTTTCCTAATATCCTCATTTTATTATGATATTTCCATTGATGCCACCTGTTGATTCCCCTAATCTTTATCAGAACCCTCATATCTGTGGTATCCAGTTTTTGATCAGGTGTTTTATTTCTAACCTAACTCTCATATCTATAAGTTAAAATTGGTTTTGAACACTGTATACAGATAGGTTAGTGTATGGACTAATTTCTCTCCTATTTCATATAAATTTATTCACTAATTCTGATATTTCATTTTATTTGCTATCTTCACTCAATAGCTGATTTTTAATAGGTTCTCCATTCAGGTTGCAGTTAATTTTTCATTGCCTTTGTCTTTTTATTGCTCATTTTCATACCAAATTTAATATCATCAAATTCCTTACATGTACCCTCAAGGGGTGTACAGGATATGATAGTACTACATGAAAAATTTACATCATTAACTTTGTATCTACAATTTTCCTCCAAACCAGTCTGTTTCCTGTCAAGACTCAAATATTTTCAGGTCTTATGTTTCTGTTTTTCACTGTATCAATCCACCTATATCTTGGTCTTTTTTTTCTGTCGTCCTGGTAGGAAAATATCAGGAAATCTGATATTTTCAATGCTTCTGCCTATTTTCATTGTCTTTGTCTTGTTATTGCTGACCTTCATACATATCTATTACAACAGTTATTCAATTTAGGAGTATAACATCATCCACTGACATTAACATCTCCAATTTTGATGCAAGATTAATACCACTTTCCTTCATAATATGATCCATATGGATAATGAATAATTGAGGCGATAATGTGCACGATGTCTGACACCAGATTTAACATTAAACCACCATCCTGAACTTCCTTCAATTCTAACTGCTGGCTTACAACTCAAAATACAGACAAAGTACTGCTTGATATAATGACCCCCTGACACCATACAACTGTAGCATTTTGAATAACTTCTCTCTTGCCACCTTGTCATATGCCTTTTCCAGATCTACAAATCTTAAATACAGATCTTTGTTATATTCCCATGATTTCTCAACTAGTTGTAAAGTGAAAATCTGATCCTGACAGCCTCTATTTGACCTGAATCCAGCTTGTTCTTCACCAAGCTTTTCTTCCACAATTCTTCTCAACCGTTTGTCAAATATACTTGCATATATCTTACCAGGAACACTCAATAGGGATATATCTCTGTAATTCTCACATTCAGTTTTATTTCCCTTTTTATATATGGGCACTATGAGAGCTCTACTCCAATCATCGGGAATTCGTCCCTCTGTCCAGGCTTTCTGAACTATGCAGTGCAGCCACTGTAAGACTTTTATACCACCATACTTCAACATTTCTGGTCAAATATCATCTACTCCTGCTGCCCTTCCACATTTTAAGCCTTTGATGACTTTTTCTACTTCAAGTATGGATGTGTATTCCTGACTGCATGCCTGGTCAGTGTTTTTTTACCACTGTGCTGTCATCACTGCTTGTTTCATTTAGCAGTTTTTCAAAGTAATTACTCCATACTCCAAGGATATCTTTTTCTCCCGTTTTCATGTCACCTTTATCATCTCTAACTCCTTTTACAGCACTCTTTCCCCCATTCATAAGCTTCTTCAACAACCTCCAGAATATTTTGCTGCCTTCTTGATATTTATTTTCTATATTCTTGCCAGAGTCCTCCCATGACTTTTGTTTAGCTAGTTTTACACAGTATTTAGCTTTCTTACATTTGTCTCTGTATTCTTGAAGAGCACAAGGTGACTTATTTGCCAGGAACTTTTGATATGCTTTCTTCTTTTCCTTCACTGCCTCTTTAACTTCTGGTGTCCATGGAGTTCTGAGTTTTCTATCCTTGCAGTCAATCTCACCACATGCCTCTCTGGCTAAATCAATCAATATTTTCTTCAGGATTTGCCACTGAATCTCCAAGGTTTGGTTGCTGTTCTCAAACTTTCATTTTTTCTTCAATGCAGTTCACATCTGAGCGCTGCTCAACTTTTATTCGCTTTAAAACTTTCTTACATGTCATTCTTTTCAATATGAAATTCAATTTTATCCTGCTCAAGACTAAATAGTGAACACTTCAGATTTCAAATCCTCTGTACACTTTGGTGTCCTGCACCAGGGAGAAAACATCATTATTAACAATAACATAGTCAATGAGACTTTTCTTATTCCTTGCCTCTTCTCTCCATGTGAATTTGTGCACATTTTTATGTTGGAACATTGTGTTAGTAATAACCAGTCCGGTCTGAGCAGAAATCCAATTGGTTTGCCATTATTATTAACTTTGTTTATTTTCCCAATATAATTTTGTATGTCTGACAATCATTTCCTACTCTTCTATTTAGATCCCCAACAAGGACCAATTTTTCATTGTGTCAGTTGCTTTCTCTAATGCCTCAAAACATTTCTCCACTTCTACCTTAGTAGAGCCTTCTGTGGGACCATAGGCAGAAATAAGTGTCACGGTCCAGTTTCCCATTCTCATATTTGCCCACATCACTACTTGAAATCGCCTGCCATTCAAGAAGATTAGCATTGTATTTAGCGTCGAATACTATAGCTACTCCTTTTCCTTGATTGTCATTGCCTGAATATAACATTTTGTATTTATTGCTCAGAAGGATCTCACCAGTTTTTGTCTTTTTAGTTTTAGTTACCCCTATTATGTCGATTTGGTACTTATCGAATACCTCCATTTCTTTGCAATTCAGGTTTCTTATGTTAATAGTAACAATCTTCAACTTGGGTGATGTGGAGTTGGGGTGTGTTTTAGGATTTGTTCCAGTAGCTGACTCTTTGCTGTTCGCCCTGGTTCCCTGGCAAAAACAGTGGGAGCCTTGTTTAACCAGGTCGATGCCCCAGGCTGCATATAATTCTGTCATGTTGTATCATCATTTTATTTTGTTGTTTAAGCCAATAAGAATATAATTTGGTCAACAAAATCTCAAATTGCCAGCTCATCCTCATTCATTCAGTATCCAGGTAGATACCTAACAGTGTGCACCACGAGAAGGTGAGGATTGGACATTAGAAAACTTCCTTGATTTATCAAGAAAGTTTTCTAAACAGGCGATGGTGGAAGCATCTTTATCATTCAATGGTATGATTAGTAGCTAAAGCAGAATGAACCAGATTTCCTGCTTCTCACCTTGAACTTTCTTTCTCACATTTCAATTAGTTACAAATGACATTGCAATTCTAGATGCAGGAAATATAATGAAGGCAGTTCAGACCAATTTTAACTTTGATTAGAAACAAAACTAAATGACTGGCAAAATCATATAAAAAAATATGACTTCAGAAAGGAGTGTGATAATATGAATGACTGTATGAGCAGGGCTAAGTTTTATTTTCTAAAAGGTGATTCAATTAGAAAAGATGTCACCCAGAAGAAATTATCAGGTTGAATGTTATGAAAAACTGCAACCAACAACATTTAACAAATACTTTAAAATCAGGATTAGACTGAATAAATATCAAATTCTCTAGATATAACAGCATACATCATTTCCTAATAAAATCTGAGTGTTACCTCAATCTAGTCCTTTCCCTTTCCAAAGACGAAAGGCTTCTTCTTTCTGTTTCCTTTCAATTTCTCTCTGTCAATAGAAATCCTGAGTTCTTCGTCTTTCAGCTTCTCTCATTTCTCTCTCTTTTTTTCTTTGCCATTGTCTTAAATGTTCTTCCTTTATTTTTACAACAGTTATTCAGTTCAGCCATGGAATCCTACAGACTTTTACTGGATTTATTTAGAAGTATAACATCATCTGCATAAAGTAAAGAGCTGAGATTAATATATCCAATTTTGATATTCCACTTTCTTTCATAATGTGACCAGTATAGATATAACAGTGGAGATAATGTGACCCTTGTCTCTCACCTAAATCAGGTGAGAGATTTAGGTGTACTAAATCTCTCACCTGATTTAGAGATCATGTGTACTTCAAACTGGTTTGAATACTCTTGTATACTAATAGTTTTGCATTTTGGCTAATTTCTCACTTATTCCATATAAATTTATTCACCTGGCTCCCTGCCATACCAGCTTATTCTGTTGTCTATTTTAATAGTTAATTTGCTGTCTTTGCTAAAATCTGTGCCTAAATAGCTGACATTTTCTGTGTTCCTGCTTATTTTCATAGTTTTGGTCTTTTTATTGCTGGTTTTCATGCCAAATTTGTTACAGCTGGTATTCTGTTTGGTAGAGAATGCTGGACACTGTCAATGGATGTGTTAAGGAAAACATCATCTGCATAAAACAGAGAACTGAGTTTGATATCTCTGATTGTAATGTCAGGTTTAATGCCATTTTCTTTCATAATGCAATTCTATATAGATGATGAATAAGAGTGGATAGTGTCTGCAACTTGTCTTATGCCTGATTTTACAGCGAATCATCTTCCTGTATTTCCTTCATTTCTAACTGCTGAGTTACATCTTAAATGCACACTATATATTGTCTTCATAATGTTCCTTTTACTCCATATAATTGTAGTATTTTGAAAAGCTTTTATCTGGCTAGCTTGTCCTATGCATTTTCCAGATCTTCAAAACTAATTCAAGTTCAGATCCTTGTTATATTTACTTGATTTCTCATCTGTTTTAACTGATTGTTTCATTTAATAGTCTTTCAAATTAGAATATCATTATCTTCAGTTTTCATGTCACCTTTATCATTTTTGATTCCGTTTATAGTGCTCTTTCTTCCATTCTAAGCTTTTTCAATAATCTCCAGAACATTTTGCTCCCTTCCTGATATTAATTTCTTTATTCTTACCAAATCTTCTCTTGACTTTTGATTAACTATGTTTACACATAGCTTAGCTCTCTTACATTTTCCTTTGTATTCTTTTAAAGCATCTGCTGATTTATTTACTAGGAACTGTTGGTATGCTTTTTTATTTTTCTATCATTATGAACAACTTCACCATATGCTTTCCTAGATGAATTAAGCAATAATTTCTTCAGAGTTTACCTCCGAGATTCCTGTGTGTGCGCGTGCTTTTGAATGATTACCTTTCTGCATCAGGAAGATTCACATTCGAGTAGTTTAAGTAGGATAAAATGAAATTCAGTCAATGGCAAGTGTAGAGCGATGTGAAGGCTGGAGAATTAATTTTACTTTACAGTATTTCAAAAACATGTGATTCAGCACTATTGTGTGCATGTACACAATAGTGCTGAAGTGGTTATATGGAAAATACTAACAAAAAAAAACACACATTATGGTTAGCAATGAAGATCAAAATATTGCAATGAGTGAACATTGAATCTATTAGATTTTGGTATATTATCTGTCTAATATTCATTGAGCCTTGTATGCAGTCAATACAATGGAACTTATTAAACACTGATTAAAAAACAAAAATTCTTGTTTGACAACAGGACAGGAAATGAGAATTGTCATCTTGTGGTCAGGACAACTGATGGTGCTAATTTTTTATTATATAATATAGGTTAGTCTTAGCATGTTAAAATCGATCAGTATTTCATTCAATCTTTTATGAATTTACAGGGTGATTATAATTAAAAGTTCACATTTCGAAAGGCTATAAGTGGATAACTACTGAGCGGAATGATTTAATATTTAACATGATGATGTGTGTGGCAATGGAATTTCACTTTGTGCAAAAACATGTTAGCAATGTACTGAAATTGCATGTGTAAATTATTTATGATACTCCTGGTATGCAATGAAATGCTGTGACCATACTAATTATGCAAATGATATATGCTTAGAAAGAAGCTTCTATAAAAGCAGGTAACTGCCGAATGCATCAGTTCATTGCCTTTAAGCAGACAATGTGTTAAAGCACAAGATCACCATCACCCAAGGATTGCATGCTTCTTGTAAAGTTGTTTATCAAAATAACAGCTGTGCCTTGACAGCATTGCGAAAGTTCAGAACATTAAAGGGATTAAAAACGGGTTCTATGGCTGCAAATGGTTTACGCAAAATGATCCAGAAATTTGAAGAGGCAGGTTCCTTAGATGTCAAACCTATCAGAGGATGGAAGCCCATTGAATGGCAGACAGTGGAGGAAGTAGCCACAGCTTTAGAGGAAGAAAAGATGGCAAATGTCATGGGAAGCAGCAGTGCATGGCATGATCTTTAGACAGACCCGTAAGGACTGTTCACAAAGTCATAACGCAAATTCTGCGCTGTTATCCTTACAAGATTTCCCATGTTCAGCAATTGCTTAATCCTGACCAGGGCGCAGAAGAAATGTTTGCCCTGCAGTTTCTTGCTCAGACTGAACTGGGCAGCGACTGGCTGTGGAACATTTTCTGGACTGACAAAGCTCACTTCCATCTGGACTGTGCTGTGCATATTCACAACTACAGAATTTGGGCAACTTGAAACCCACACGTTGTGTGAGAGATTCTTCTTCTTCATTCCCTGAAGGTCACCATCTGTTGGTTTTATAGCATAATTCATCATCGGGCCTTTCTTTTCCAAGGAGCTCAGTCCTGGTGGTCTCATTACACCTGCACTGTTAATGACCTGTGATATGCATCTCTCTCTTAGCAATCAGATGATTCCAACACTTCAACAGCATCAGTGTCTGGATTCAACAGTTTTTATGCAGGATGGTGCCCTTCCTCACATCACCACCAACCCTTTCAAGTGGTTGCTTCAGACACATTTTATTGAGGACAGAATCATCAGCCGTCATTGTTGTACAATGTAGCCAATGCACTCGTTGGATCTGAATCCCTGTGACTTTTGGCTGTGTGGACATCTCAAAGACATTGTCTATCATGAACAGCTAGCCAACTTAGTGGACTTCAAAACCAGCATTTCATGCCTTATCCACATTTCAAGTGAAACTTTACATTCTGTGGTTGAGCATGTGATTTTGTGATTTCAGCACATTGCTAACAGTGGAGAATAGTATACCCTACATTTTGTGACATTTTGAATTACCCAGTATGGTAATACATACCTTTTTTCACCCTAGCGACAACTTTTAGAACTAACATTGGTTTTTGTGCAAAATAAAATTCCATTGCTACACACATATCATGTTAAATATCAAATCATTCCATTGATTATTAACCACTTACAGCCTTTCAAAATATGAACTTCATCCCCTGTATGTGAGCATCAAGCAAATAATAAGTTAGTGAAGAAGGTGAGAATATGCTCACTTACTTCACTAAACGGTTTTGAAATGACAGTTTTTGTTAATAACAAGTTCTTAAGAATGCATATGTCAGACTTTCAAAGAGTTTGAATTTTGAATTTTTTTTCTTTCATCTAAAATTCACACTTTCGAGCAATCCAGCTGCAATAGTACCCTAGCATAATTAGTAATCGATATTGGCATCTTACATAAAGTGTGTTTAAGATTGTGAGGAGTTTTTTTTTTAAAGCCTTTATTTACATAAGGATAGATTAGTTAGTGATTTTGGAACAATTTGGAGACAAGAATTCTTCAATCTGTCTGGTTAGTAGGAGTATTAACCTATATTTGGCTGAATGTAATTGTTGGAGGATAGATGAAATAGCTCTTTTGTTTTTAAGGAGATTTTTTAGTATTATTTTGTTCTTTTGAAATTGAAATATTTGTGCACATTATATTTAATCATAACATCGAATAAATTATGAATTAAATGTTGCTTAACCTGCTCTGTTATTTATGTAGGTACTAATTTTTCAGACAAACTTTGTTGTCTTTTATGTATTCTTATGTAAAATACAACCAACAGAAGTGGTGAAAGTTATATTTTTCTGCATCTTCTCTTTCATGTTAGGCTCAGTTGCATGGTACTGCCAAGCAATTTGGTTTTGTTAAAACCTGCTAAAGATAGGGCATTTAAGCCTGTCTGTTTTGGCTATGAATTGCATGTGTACCTTTGGCTGGTTCATTTGTTTTGCATTAGGAAAAACCTCTGAGTTTCTGTGAGAAAAACGCTGCCATATGAGACTAGCTAACTCATCTTCAGTTGGAAAGCCTTCATAAATGTTCATGTCCTAGATGAGATTTAAACCCATGTCTCGTTAGCTCTATTAATAAACCTAATTTGAATGAGTGGGTTGAGTGTTGACATAACTTGGAATTTGTGGCCTTCATAAATTAAGCCTTTCTAGTAGTAGTAGGGTAACCCATCCTACACATGATCTTATTTTAAAATGACCATTTACAAGGTTAGTATCATGTGATTTGATTAATTCATATACATAAATTATATGAAGAAAATAAGGAATTTAATATAAAATACATTTCTTGATGAGTATCTCATCACAGTGAATACACTGAAAGAATGGACAGGCAGCAACACGGGAGCTAAAATGGAATAACAACAGACATTGCAAATGCTTACATTCTGCTACTCTGGCCAGTCACCTGCTACTATTAGCACCCCCATGGGAAATAGAGAACAGTCATTAACACATTATAAACAAACATAAAGGAGTGCAAAACTCATTACATAGCTGTAAAAGTGTATGATACAGAGAAGGTTTAAAAAGAAATCACTAAATTAAAATTATAACATTAGAATAGAATGTGTGTGTGCATGTACTCCAGTGTACAACACCAGTGCGCACATACACCATCACTAGAGTTCCCACCAGATCACATCTAAATAAATTAAATCAGTAGCTATACAACACAAATCCATTGGATGCTGACACAGTCAAAAGTTCAATTTTTCATGCTAGACTGTATGGAGTGCCAAAAATACATGAAATGGTCATTCCTTTATGGCTATTGATCACTTGTGTTGATCCTGCATATAAACTGTCAAAATTTTTATCTAACCTACTCTCCAGTAGAACAAGGTAATCGCCTTCCTCCAGTATGAAGAATACTTATACCTTTACTGCTCCATCATCATGGTGAGCTTTGAGTTGTTTCCTTCTTCACCGGTGTTTTAGATAAAACTGTTCCACTGCTCTGAGGACTTTTTCAGCCGACATCCTTAAATTAGTTGACTTTACCATACATTCTAGATATGTTTCCTGGCAAGGTAATCTCTACTAGCAGGTGGAAGGTTGTGCCATGGACTTTCCTTTGCCACCACTTTTATTGAATTATTTCACAGAATACTTGATAATAGTGAAGAAAACATCTCTTCACTGTTAGCACCTTGTCTCTCCCTAATTGGTTATTGTTTTATGTTAATAATGTGTTTACTATTGAGCCATATTCAAATGAAAAATTAGACAGATTTTTAGATAAAATTAACAACCTTTCTTATTCTGAGATAAATAAGATTTATATCAGAATAAGAAAATGGAGTTCTTCTTTTTTTGGATTCGTTTGTAAAGAAGAAAGTGAATGGCTTTCTCAGCTTTTTCATTTATAAGAAGCCAGTGTTCATCAGAAGGTATGTCCTCTGGGACATACCTTCACCTTTCACAAAAATGTGAAATTGTCAAGATTCTTGTCCACAGGATGATTGTCATATGCTCTTCTCTGAACAATCAGACTAGAATTATCTGTAAAAGCCAATATATGACTCCTAACAAATACTCTCCATACAAATTACAACATATCTTGAATAATTATCTGATACCCAGAGAATTTTCATTCTTTACATTTCAAAGGCATTTTTAAAAATAGTAAATACAGACAACTTTCAAGCCAGTAAACAAGATTTCCTCAGTCCAGCCTACCTCTAAAGATGAACTTTCTCACTTGGCTCTCCTGTGAGTCTACCAGATTCCTTGTTCCTATATTTTCTCCTAGTTTGGCCAGATTGGTCTGATGATCAGGACATGTGGATTGCAGAACTTTTCCCACTAGCCACAGATCCCATAGGACAGCACAGAAACTCTTCATATAATATGAAGCTCTTTGTAGTCATCTCAGTCTGGTGATAGCCTGAAAAGTTTAAAATTTTAGGAAATAGTGACTTTGAACTCTAATAATCCAACGTTCATTTGTAATATGCAACAAAGATGTGTTTGATACATACATATGTGCTCTCCTTATACGATAAGGGTTATATTGATTTATATATATGTAATTATATATATATATATGTAGAAAGTTTTTTAACTTGGGTATATTATGTATTCAAGATACCAAGTAATTTTATATAAATTTGGTTTCAATCCTATTTCCCAAGTAAGCAAATAGACAAGAAAGGCAAGTTTGCGCCTGCAAGTAGTGCAAGTCCAAGACAACTCGTGGTAAAGATGGATAAAGCTCTGATCACTTTTCTTAGTATTTTCCCCTTAATGTAAAGCACATCCCCTTGCGGAGATGTATGATGCTAAACATTAAAGGCAATGGTCACTAACTACCCATACCGGTTTCGACCTTTATTGAGGTCTTGTCAGTGGGAGCCAGACCTGAAAATGCTAAGGATGAAGTAATGCAGAGCTCATATGTATTTTACCAAAACAAGTTGCCATAAGGTGCTTTGACCTTATAAATATAAAATCTCAGGATAAGAGATAGATGTAGAAAGTGTTTTTAAATTGGGTATATTATGTATTCAAGATACCAAGTAATTTTATATAAACTTGGTTTTAATCCTATTTCCCAAGTAAGCAAACAGACAAAGTCACGAAAGACAAGAAAATACTTTCTACATATATATATATATATATATATATATATATATATATATATATGTAGAAAGTATTTTACGTTGGATATAATAAATGTTAAAGATACCAAGTTATTTTAAACCTGGTTTTATTCCATTTCCCAAGTAAGCAAACAGACAAGTAAGTCAAGTTTGCGCCTGAAAGTATTGCAAGTCTGGGTGACCCCATACATAGTGCAACTCGTGGTAAAGGTGGATAAGCTCTGGTCACTATTCTTAATATTTACCCTTAATGCAAAGCGCATCTCTTGGGAAATAACCTAACCTACTTGGGAAATGGAGTAAAACCAGGTTTAAAATAACTTGGTATCTTTAACATTTATTATACCCAAGGTAAAATACTTTCTACATCTATCTCTCATCCTGAGATTTTTATTTAATAAGGTCAAAACACCTTATGGTAACGTGTTCTGGTAAAATACTTATAAGTTCTGTATTACTAAAATCTTGGTATTTCTAAGCCTGGCTCCCACTGATGAGACCTCAATAAAGGTTGAAACCGGTATGGGTAGTAGCCCCTTGCCTTTAATACATAGCATTATACATCTCCTCCAGTAGATGTGCTTTGCATTAAGGGTAAATATTAAGAATAGTGATCAGAGCTTATCTACCTTTACCACGAGTTGCCTTGACTTGCACTATGTGCAGGGTCACTCAGACTTGCAGTACTTGCAGGTGCAAACTTGACTTACTTGTCTGTTTGCTTACTTGGGAAATGG
Organism: Typopeltis vanoorti; assembly: GCF_054136105.1. Lineage (NCBI taxonomy): Eukaryota > Metazoa > Arthropoda > Arachnida > Uropygi > Thelyphonidae > Typopeltis > Typopeltis vanoorti. The sequence goes on along the minus strand of NC_143561.1, from coordinate 86,084,750 downwards.
AGTAAAACCAGGTTTAAAATAACTTGGTATCTTTAACATATATATATATATATTTTTTTTTTTTCCCAAAACATTCTAAAAACTGAGGAAAACTCACAAAATCTTTTTGCCTAAATATCATAGGCATTGTCAGTACAAGATCACAGAATGATAATTAAACAATAACAAGACAATTCTAAAAAGCACCTCCTGGGTAGCTAATGTAAGATGACTGAATAAGGTCAATAATTTCCTAAGTTATAAAAAAAAATATATAAATATATACATAAACAAAATAAAGTTAGTACATTTTAAATATATCAATCTTTCCTTCTTCCTCTTTTATAGCACTTTTATCCCACTCTCTCTCATAAAGGTGATAGACATAAACCATCGGATTTGTTTAAGTTAGGACAGTGAAGTAAAGTTTCACGTTTCTTTATAAAGATGTTTTCCGGGGAAACAACTTTTATGAAGGACTAGTCTCATTCCAATAAACTATATTTAGTGTCTTTGCATGCTCTGCAGATCCAGACTCTTCAGGCTTGTGGTATTTCATGTAAGACTTGTTTTATCCTTGATGAATAAAAGCTGATCTTCTGGTTTGTCTAAAATAAGATAACCCACAAGAGTAGGGAGCAGTCTGCACAGTTAGCCTAGTGGCTTTGCAACCATATGCCTGGGGAAGGAGTGTCCTAGGTTCGATTACCGTCGGAGACGTGAGGAGCTGAAGGATCTTCCTCAGCCATAGCCAAGTTAGCCGGTCTTGGGCGCGAGCAGCAGGGTTTTTCCGCCAGTTTATCTGGTGTTTTTCATCCCGCAAGCAGGCAAACCGGCCCCATGAACACACAGGGATACAGCCAAGAATACCTTGAGGCATAGGAGTGACCATTCTATCCTCGTATTTTGGTTATGAAATCCAGGCATGTTTGGAAGGTTGTGGGCCTTAAAGGCCTGTTAAAGCCATTGGGATAGACAAGAGTAGGGAATCTGGTAGATGCCTGGATAACTGTGAGGTTGAAAGGCAACAAAAATATAGTAATGAATTACTTCATTACTGAAGTAATGTCATGCACATTAGCACAAGTTTTAAACACACAGCAAAAATTTTAAAACCACTGCCTATTTTTGTTGTCTTTTCTTCCATCAGAAAAGAATCTCCACCTTTCTCATCCAGGCATGTACCAAATTCGTTGCTCTTGTGGGTTATCTTGGAACAAACCAGAAGATCTGCTTTTATCTGTCTAGAAGCAGTCTTATATGAAATATCATGAGCCTGAACAGTGTGGACTTACAGAGCATGCTATCGAACTGGGAGGAGACCTCCATGAAGCCTTTTAAGGAATGCAGGGAACCAACCAGCGCTTCTGATCTAATGTCCAATTCTCACCTTCTCATGGTGCACCGTTAGCTGTCTACCTGAGTACTGAATGAACAAGGATGGGCTGGCAGTTTGGGATTAAGCTGACGAAATTATATTCTTATGGGCTTAAACCACAATGTAAAATTATGGTACAACATGATACAATTTTGTGCTGGTTGGAACATTGCATGGGGGGGGGGGGGGATGAAATAGTTTGAAAACAATAACCAAACTTTTGAGATCCAGTGGCAAACCCTGAAGAATACAGAGAAAATATAAGAAAGCAAAGCACTATGTCAAACCAGCTAAACAAAAGTCATGGAAAGACTTTGGTAGGAACATAGAAAATAAATATCAGGAAGGTGGCAATTCTGGAGACTGTTGAAAAAACTTAGAAATGGAGAAAAAATAGTACTGTAAAAGGAATCGGAGATGATAGAAGGTGTCATGAAAACTCAAGAAAATAATATTCTAGATGTCTGGAGTTAATTTGAGAGATTGATAATAAAACAAACAGTGTTAGCATGGTGGTAGAAAACGCTCAACAGGAATAGATATCCATACTTGAAGTAGAAAAAGCCATTAAAAACTTAAAATGTGGAGCGGTAGCAATAGGAAATTTGACCAGAAATGCTCAAATATGGAGGTATAAAAGTTTTACAAGGGATGCATAATTCAGAAGGTCTGGTCAGAAGCTCAAATTCAAGATATTGGAGTAGAGCTCTCATAGTACCCATCTATTAAAAAAAAAAGGGGGGGGGGAGGAAATAAAACAGAATGCTTTATTTCCCAGTGGTGTAGAATTACATAGGTATTTCCCTACTGAGTGTTCCTGGTAATATTTGTACAAGTTTCAACTTCAGTAATGGCTAAGAAATATTGTGGAAGGGAAGCTTGAAGAACATGCTGGATTCAAACTCAAGAAGCTCAAATTCAAGATATTGGAGTAGAGCTCTCATAGTACCCATCTATAAAAAAAAAAAAGGGGGGGTAAAACAGAATGCTTTATTTGATATCTTACATACACTTTTCATTTATTGTGTGCAAATAATCATTTCATTGTATATATCTATATGCAAATGTCATAAAATTGCAAGTTAAATTTTATATTTAATATTTTTTTATTTTTAAACCTCTGCTGTGCACTTTTATATCTTTGTTACAAGCATTGCAGTCTTTGCCTTTGTTTATGATTTTTAATTGAGTGTATTGTCAGTTTTCCACCAGTTCCTAATAATATCTGGTGACTTGTCAGAGGGTGGCAGAACAGAAGCATTCTGTGATGCCTGTTAATATTCCATTCTAGTTTCGTGCAACTGTCCATTTTGTGTGTTGCTATTTGATGCGTTTAAATTCCTTATTTTCCTTACATAATTTATGTGTATAATGAGTTATGTATCATGTCTATGAATTAGGTTAGAATTAACAATCAATCAGCATGTGATTTAATCACACAGTAGATGCTTGCTAGTAAACTTGCTTGTTCTATAGGGCATGGATTGCTATAATAAATTTAGGGGGGGGGGTAAAGCTGTCCCCCCTCTACACACACACCTCTCTCTCTCCCCATCAAACAAATATGGCAGGAAACAGAACAAGGCTCACTAAGACTTAGGCCAGGTCTACAACAAACAACATTTTAATGACAAAATGTGGCAAACAAAAGTTTGTGTGTGAAATATTTTCATTACTACTAGTACTTATATATAGAGGCTGTTGATTTTATCTCATATTGCCTCAGCATGAAACTTTTCAGACATGTATATTGCCCTGCATTATGTTCGGGTATTCAGTATTACCATACATTTAGCTCCCGTTGATGAGACCTTAATAAAGGTTGAAACCCGGGCTGATTTCATGTAATGCATGAACTATGGGATACTGAGGCAGTTTGATGTAAAGTCGAGCATCTGTATATCGAGAAGATATTAATGCAGAAACTTTTCTTTGTTCATGTTTGGATAAAGGATTAAAACAATAATATAATTTCTTTGTTGTAATTTATTTTCTGATACAGTATTATAGACAGTTTCAAAGAAGCTTTACTTCTAAACAAAATGTTATAGTTATATGATTAAATTTTTAGTCATTAATTATGTGTTATAATTTCTTTCACAAGAATGAAATTTGAGTAGAGATAATGGTCATACTTATGTATGTCATACTAATAAAAATTTTGTTCTGCTAGATCGTGTTTAGGGAATTAAAATACTGTGCTCAAATTACCTAAACATACACCCCTTGAGGGTACATGGCAGGAACTTGATGATGATGATGCTTTTGGTAAAATCTAGAGCTACAGAATTATTTTTAGTATGATATGCATAGGCATGATAATTATCTTTACTTTTGTGAAAACAAGTCTTCATTCAGCAGAAATAGTCATGGGAATTGAGAAAATAAGAGATATCTAAGGAATCCTAAAAATATGAAAATATTGTTAGTATTTTATTCTAAGTAGATTTTGGTTTATGTTTGCCATTGCATAATCAATGGACACGGTTTTAACTTTCACTTACCTCAGCAGGAAATGGTATAACTTTGTACCCACCTTCCATACTTATAAGTTAAATACAGATTACTTACATAAACGGTTTCATAAAGCATCTTTGTTATTGATATGCATAAAAATTCAACAGTAACACAAGGGTAAATGACAGTGCAGATAATGTTTTTCATTTGCAGAACTTCACTGTTTAATTATAACTGGCATCCTTGCAGGGGTTAGTAATAATGTATCCAAAAATAATAAATTATTGAAATAAGAGCTTAAGAGGCTTTGCTTTACACCTCTGGTAAATTATAGATAAGAATATTATTAATCACTCAAATGGCCCTGTATATAAAAAATATGTGCATGTTATTTCATTGGTATCCAAATGTTATATTAGCTTCATTGGATGCTTCGCATCCATATAATTATTAATGTTTAAATGTGTCAAGGCCTGTTCGGTGGTTAATCCATTTGTGTTAATCCATCTGTTTAATTTTTATTACCACATTAATTCATGTTTCAGTTTAAAAAAATACATCAATAAATATGGATATTTATAATTTTTTGTGGTTTAATTTTTTAAGGATGTTTAAGATTAACTGATAATTTGAACCAAGATGGAATGTTCGGGCGAAGAAATTATGATCCCAGTGTTAAAAAAATTATTTTTTCCTTCCCAAATCTTAACCTCATCCAACTAATGTATTTTTAATGTATACATTTTTTTCCCCTTCCCCATTTAGCCAAGTTATAAGAAAATTATGTAATGCATGACCTTTCTAATTGTATAATTAGAAAAAATTTAACGATGATAAAGATCTCATGCTGCTTATAAAATCATGTCTTAAAGTATCAATTTTTTTTCTGTAATAATCTCTAAATCTTATTTTTAGGGCTTGTGGAGCTACAATTGTCAATCGGACAGATGAGTTGAAGGAAGAGGATATTGGAACTAATGCTGGACTATTTGAAATTAAAAAAATTGGTGATGAGTAAGTTAATTCACTGTTTCAGTTACTATAATTCGATTGCTCCTTAGTTATTTCCTCAGTGCAAGGTAATTTGCAAGTTTTAAATAATTTCTTTTTAATTAGTAAAATGTCATTTTATATGTATAGAAGATACATCTGTACTAACAAACTATTCTGTTAAATTTTATTAATAGATATTTCTGCTACATTACTCAGTGTAAGGATCCAAAAGCTTGCACCATTCTCCTTCGTGGAGCCAGTAAAGATATGCTTCATGAAGTGGAACGTAATCTTCAAGATGCAATGAGTGTGGTTCGTAATGTTATGATGGAACCATATTTAGTACCAGGTGGTGGTGCAGTTGAAATGGCTGTTGGTCAGGTAAGTTAACAGCAGAGTTTCTTTGAAAAATCAAAATTGACAAGATATCTCTGAATAATTACAAGATTATTTATTTAGACATTACAGTTGCCTGAAGAGAAAGAGGAAAAGGAAAGGAGCTAATAATTGAGAAGATAATTTCAAATTGTGATATTGACAGATTTCAGAATGGAAAATTTGGTATTGTTCTGGTCTCCAACTCAAAGATACATGTTTCAGAACACGCTGGCTGAACATGATAGCCTCTCCTGCCCTCACTGCCAATTTAATGTAAAATAACAAGCATTCTTAAAAATAGTATTTTTCAAGTGATCATTCTCTTATCACAAAATGCATTATTTCACTATTTATTCGTGATTTGCAGTAAGATGCGTTGATGGAATGAATTTCTTTACATAACATAAACTTTGTGCTTGGTATTCCACAAGAAATATTTGGTTACTATCAAATCATGGAATTTTAGAGGGAAAGAAATATCACTGAACTGGCAAGTAGTTTTTGTTGTTGTTGAAGTGGTATGTAAAAACATTTGTAATTTTTCATGCAGTAGAAGTTTGATCTTGTTGTGAAAAGGTGTCACTATTTACATCCTATCTTTCTGTTTTAGGTTCTATGTTTAAAAAATTTGACATAAATGAGATATAATTGCTCAGTAGTAGTAGTAGGTATTTCTTTGAAGATATCTCAACTCAACAGTATATAAAGTCGTTTTTATACACGGAATTGCGTGACGATGAATGGCAACTCACTTTTACGGGTTGAAAATGCGGATACAGCAAACCCTATAATTTAGTAGTGTTAGTGGCAATGGTCATGCTACTGCCTGATTTTTCCTTCCCACAAATTTGTATATAGCATAAGGTAACGTTTACCTGTTGAATTGTTCCTGCAGGGTTTACTTTAAAGGGCAACAAGGAAAGTTATGTTTATCCTCATTCACCAGAAGCCTGCTGGCAAGATCTGGCCTGTGGAACGATCAATACATTTTGTATAATTGTTTTTGCTAATAAAGTGTTTCATGATTTTTTTTAAAAAAATTCCAAAACTAACACTTCTTATTCATGGTCAAGTTAAATTAATGTTAAAAAAATCTGTCAGTAATAACTAATTTTCCATATAGAAAGAAAATTGCATTTATCATCATAAAAATAAAAACATTTAGAATATCTTTTATATATAAAAGTATTTATGCTTTAAGTACTTCCTCTTTCCAATTGCAACATGTAAAATGGCAAAATCAAAGAGTGTATTAATAAAAGCAGATGGAAAAATAGGAACTTGCTGACCTCAAGATATTTGAAATTTAAGTAGTTTGTTCCTGATGGATAAATCATGTGGGGAGGAGAATAAAAGCTGGTAATCAAAATCATGGGCTAAAGGTTTGTATTTCTGAAATATCACATGCAAATTTAAAAAAAGAAACGTTAAAAATCATCCAGTTTAGCCTGAAAATTCCTGTAAGACTCTGCACTAAACAAAACCTAAGTTTTTCTTTTTACTCAATGAAGTATGGTCAACACCTTCTATAATACTTTTTCATATTATTGTTATTATGAATGCTCTTTCAGGAAATCTAAGGACTCATTGTGGGAGGGCCCATTTAGAGACTTGATACTTATCATATCTTTCCTTGAACATGTTTAGAAGTTGTACTCACAAAACAAGTAACTCACAACGTGCAAAACAGTAGGTAAGTAAAATCATGGGCCAAAAGTTTTTATTTCTAAAACATCATATACAAATCTAACACCCATTCCATACACTCCTAACCAGCTTCTAGGATTGATCCTGAGTTCTACTTTCACCAGCCACTGCTAGGCAAAGTATTCAGGAAATCATTGTTAAGAGAGTTCTGAAAAAACAGGCTTGGGTTTTTTATTTATTTTTTTTTTAAAGCAATACTGCATTATGAATTGTGTTTGCTTTCGTTCAGATTTAGGTGCTTAATTAATATTTAGAGGTGTATCAGGAGCGAATATTCCAGGTGTGCGTTGCTCGTCCACCGAATATCAGTATCACCAATATTATATTTTTGCATTTAAAGACTCCACTTATTGTTTCCAGACTTCGTGCAATGACTAAAAGTAAACACTATATACTAATGATTCATGAAGGGGGGACACTTTTCAATGCATAAACATTACATCACATTCGTGTTAATAGCCCATGTGTGTGTTCGAAATATGTACACTTTTAAGCCTTTTGAAAAGATGTACAGGTGGCACATCGGGTCAAATTCTTAACATTCTAGTAGTTTTAAACCACTCAGAGGGCGAGTCTGGGTGAGCTCTGAGACAATAGCACCTAGAGACTGTGATTGGTTATTGTGTCAACCAATCCAATTGAACATTGTCATGAGTTGATGTTTTTGTTTTCTAAGTTCCATGAAGTGTGAATAAATGTGGTAGGCAAGTTTTTACTATATCAATAAATTTATAACCTTTTTGCCTATATTTACAATTGGTAAATTGTAAATATGTATTGTAGTCGAATGAGGTAAGCTTTGTCCTCTTCCAAATTTTAATTCGAATATAGCATTCTCCTTCATTATTCTTTTCTAATATATCTTAAAACAACCACATTGTTCACCGACTCTATGCAGATTTGGTTACAATTAATTGCACTGGACAAATAAAGATGAGCACTGATGTGCTATACAATCTTAAAACTTTCATACATTGATAAAAATGCAATCGTGCAGTCAAACTGGCGTGAATTTTGTTGCGCGAGTTGCATAAGTCACGATAGCATACCCAACTGCTACTGATTGGTATATAATACAATATGACCTAGTCTGTGCTGTTTTCGACAAAGTGTTCATTATAGATATAAGTAACTATACTAACTATTATAGTTATTATATTCATTCATATTATTTATATCTATTGATAAAAGTGCTGAGCAAATGCTAGGAAAGGAGAAGAAACATTAAGAAGTGAAGAAAAGTTTGAGAAAACAATGGATAGAAAAAGAATATGGTGGTGTATATGGTAATTCAATGGCATACTGGATGAGCAAGGAACAAGAGCATGTTTCCTAGCTTTGAAGATTCTTGAAAAATGATATTGTTGGATATCTGCTATTTAGCAATATCAGATTATCTTTCCTTTTTTATTTAAAGAAATAAATAAAAAGGAAAGGATGATAACTTTTAGTTTTATTATTTATCATGTGTGTAAACATTTCCTAAATGGATAAAGAAAATGCATTATTTCTTGTAATCAGAAATTTCTTTACTGACATTACATAAAAGAGAAGTCTTTGTATGTTAGGCACCTGTTGCAAACTGTTTGTGACATTTATATGTAAAAAGGACTCGCCTCTATTTATTTATTATTTTTATAATGTAAACTTGAAAAAAGAAAATATTGAACTTTCTGATGCTGTGTTCATGCCATTAAAGAAGTGTAGGTGTGTTTAACAACAAGTGATTTTTATCTCTGTTGCTTACCACATCAGGTAATAGTGCACTTTCACGAAGTTTGTACTTCTGAAGAGGAAGTTGAATTTGTGAAGGAGAATAATAGAATAGCTCTTGCACTGATTAGTGCAACAGATATGTTCTGAAAAGTTGGAGGTTTAGGGGAGAAATAGAATTTGAAGGAATTCTTAAGTCAAAAAAGGTGGAAAAGAGTATAATCAGGAAAACATAGAGTTATCCCAAAATTAACTGATTAATTTCTTTCAAAGGAAGCTAAGTCGCAATTAGAAAAAAGTTATATATAGTTTCTCCCAAAGTAAAGCCCATTTCATTGGTAAATCAAGTTGGCTTGTCTAGTTTTATAATATTGTTTCAAACGAAGAAATTTTGGGATCACGCTATTGTCTCTACATCTTTTTAAAAAAAGTCAGATAGTTTAAATACCTAGCTTTTTTGCATTTTAAACCTTCGAGATTGCGTACCTTTTGTTTGGTGAACTCGTTGATCCTGTTCGTTGTGTTGAATTTTTTCTTGACAATTATTCATAAGACTATTACACTTTTTTTTTATCTAATCTTTGTCAAGTAGCTTTATTTTATCCTCTTACATGTTTCGCCAATCTTTTTCTATTGGCATCCTCAGGGAATGCAAACTAGTAAGCTAAAATGAAGGTTACAGAAAAGATAGGTTATAACTGATGGTTCTAATTCATACAAAAAATTGGTATTGTGCGTGACAATGTGAGTGTCTCTATACTGTATGATAATCATAGCAACTGCAAACAGTCTCTACCAGATAACTAAGTGATAATAAAGCCCATTTCCTTTTGATATGTCATACAGCAAATATATTCTAGTTAAGTGCTGTAAAGCTTAAAGAGATGAATTCTTTTTCTGTGCAAGGATAAGGAAGAAGTTTCCACCAAGAAAAAGGGAACGTTAAAATTATCTTTGTATTTCAAGGAAGTAAAAAAGGAACTGATATTACAGAGAAGATATAAAAGAAGAAATACATTATGGAAGTTTTTTCACTTGGCTATGCTACTAATTATTTAGTGGGTTTTATCCTTGATCCAAGTGTAAACAAACAAAGTTTATGCCTGAAGTACTTTCAAGACTGGGGCAACTCAGATTGAAGGTGGTGTAAGTTCTCATCACTTGCCTTAGTATCTCCCATAATGCAAACACATCTCCTTGCAGACATGTATAATATGCATTAAGGGAAGGGCCACTACCCAGACTGGTTCCGACGTATATTTTTGAATTTTCTCTGTCTCTCACTCAGTCTCTTAAGTTAACTTATTATAATAATAATATCCCCGATCCGAATCTGTGATATTAACTAAAAAGTTAATAAACCATTCTGGTATATAATGAAAACCAGGGAGAATATATAGAGTACAATGTGATTTGTTAAATCATTAAGTTGTAGATTTTGTAAGATAAATGTACAGTATTTATATGTATGCAGTGATTTTGATGGTTGAAAGAACGAATTGCATTCATTGGTTTTGGTATCAGGCACTTGGAGAAACTGTTATTCATTCTTATTCTTTCACTGCAGTGAAAGAATGGATGTGAATTGTTAGGGAAACTAGCTATATCTAGTGGTTGCATGAAAGAGTGGATGTGTGCATTAAATGGTATAATTGAGTGTAATTAGAGAGAAAGATGACTCGTTAGGGATGATTCCAGGAAATGCAAGACCAGTTTTGTAAAGAAAGAAAAGTGTTAACAGCGAATGTAGGGATTTGGTTCAAAATTCAACTCATCACCCCAGTAGTAGTCAGCTGTTATGTGCATATACTAATGCCAAAATTGGTTACATGGGAGTTAAGACTGAATAATATGTTAAAGCAAGAGCTGAACAAATAAAATAGAGAGGATATTGTGAATCTGATGACAGTGAAGTACTCTAAAGAGCAGGTTAATAAAGTGGTGGTCATGATGATGAAGGCAAAATCAAATTATAAAAAGTTTGCATAATAGGCCAAAGAAAATCTGAAAGAACATTCATTGTAAAGAATATCTATAGTGAATGTGGATGGTAGAAACGTGTTAGATACACAAGAAATAGCTGAGTTGTTAAGTGATCACTTAAGTAAGGTATATATTCCATAACATCCATAAGTATGGCTGTTGATGTCAGGGGTGAACTGTGTGAAAGAATAGAGGCAGATGAGTATTGAAGTTATTCAAGAATCTAACTTAAACACAGTAGTTCGATTTGATTTGATATCGGCATGGGTGCTGAAGGAATGTTGTTCAACTCAACATATGCAAGATTCCTAATGAGTGAAAGAAGAACTAGATAATTGCATTATACAGTGATCTTTTAATTCATGTGTGTTTTATATTATGAAATAAATTTATATTATAAAATTTAAAATAACACTCAACAGCCATACTTATGGAAAGCACCATGAGAGGCCAGTGCAATAGTACACGTTTTCTCATTTTGTCTTGCTGAAGATTCATGATTGATCATCTACTGGAAGTGCTTTTGTGTTTATCACTATCCTTATGGCTAGTAAGCAAGTTCTTGTGGAAGTGATGACAAGCACTCCAAGAAATCGGTTTTGCTTGAAATGAAACAAAGTGCTTGTGCTACAAACGAGGTGGGTATATATTACGTACTATTTGAGATAGTGCTTATAAAATTAAAGAACCTATTAAGAGTGGCGTGCTCTTAACTGCACAAAACTTGTGTTTGGTCAAGTTTGGAATGCATGTGGGAAAAATGCTTCCTACATAGATGAATGACAAAAATAAGAAAATATTAACTTCAGCCTAGAGTAAGTGCAAGAAAAACTCATAACCTTTATATGATTATTTAAAAGAATATAAGGATGGGGAAGTTAACCTTTTTTGGCAAATTTAGAATGTTTTGTGAACTTTCATTTCACAGAATTCATGCCTGCAGTAGGATTCGAACCTACAACTTGTTAGTTGGAAAGTGGGTACGCTAACCACTTGGCCAACCAGACCAGTACTGGTGATTGCAAATTACCAGGTGGGTCTCTAGGTAGTGGCCATGTAGTCACTGAAGCACTAAATACTGAAGGAGTTTATTGTGACCAGCTAGTTAAAGTTTCCAAATCACACTGTGAAAGTGGTTAATTTATCACATCAGATAGCAGCACTGTCAAAGAGAAGACTAACTTGAGGCATAACGAAGTTAACCCACTTCATAAGGCCTTGATAAGAGTACATTTAGATTACTCTGTGATAGTGACCTAGGCTCCAAGTAGACAAGGAAGATAGTTGAAAAGATTCATTGGCTTGTGTGATGAACAGATGGAAGAGAGCAGATATGATAAATGCATAACTGTTGTAAGAGGATTTTATCATGTGTGTGTGGGGGGGCTGAGATTTGCATCTTTTGAATGGTGGAAGTAGAACATTGGGGTGGGAGGGGGGAATCTTCCCTAGAAGTTGGCTGGAGATGTCGTTAGGAAGCATGTAAAGTTCATGTTGTTCCAATTGTGTGGAATGGACTGACTTTAGCTGGTGTAAATGCATCTTCAGTAGATGTATTCAAGGAGGGGGATATGATATGTATACCTAAACCCTACATATCCACTTCACCAACATCCATGGCCTAAACTCCAACCTAATAGTGTCTACTACCACCTTCAGTGTACCAAACCCATCTCTCTTTCTGGCATCAACTCAAATCTCACCTCCCCCTAACACTATTCATCTCAGCCTTCCAAACTACACACTCTTTAACTCCTTTTGACCCAAGGGTGGCATTTGTGCATATATCCACTGCAACATACCTTGCCTGAGAGCACCCAAATTTGACCTTCTTTGGTTGAAAATATCCCTTCCCAACTCAGTCAGATCTGTATGCTGTCTCTATCGCTCCCCTAATTCAACCAGCCGCTCTGGGCTCTTTAATTTCCTCTCCTTAAAAATTGATTTTCTTTCCAAACAGCAAAATCATCCTCCTAGGACAGTGGTGGCAAACCTTTTTATGTGCATGTGCCAAAAACTTACAAATTAAGTTGATGACATGCCGGGAAGTTTTTAGTAGGGGAAAAATTAATAGAAAATCTATTAATTAATTTATAATAATATATAATATTTTATAAATAATTACAGTAAAACCCTTTTTTACACTTTTCAGGAGACTGATGAAAAAAAAGTGTAAATAACAGGAAATGTAAAAAAAAAACATTAAAGGGTAAAATATGACTTACTGCTAGTATGTGAGTCTACATACTCGATTACAAAATTTAATAATTGAAAATGAATGGATTAAAAAAAACTTTTTTTTTTTTGACATAGCGCCAGATTGCTTTGCATTCTGTTTTTTACTATCGTGTTCAAAGTGGACACGGAGAGTCCAAGATCTTTTGCTAGATGCACACGTGTTCCGGCATGCCAATCTACACGTCGCAGAATTGCCATCTTTTCTTCTACCGAAATACATTTTCTGTCTTTTTTCTCCATGTTACTAACACCACCGCAACTTTCGCACACTAAATTATGTAGCAGAAATTCTGCAATATCATTTCGTACTGTGATTGAAATATCACTCATCACTACATCACTGCTGCAACCTTGCAGGTCACGGTGATGGCGGAAGCGAAACTACAGCCGAAAGCAACGCCATCTGGGAACAGAAATGCGCAGATTTCTGCAGAATTCGATTCGAAAATCAGTATTGACACCCGAGAAGGGAAAAAAACAAATAATGTCCACATCAAGTTGTTAATGGCGGGAAAACAATATATCGTAAGAATAGGCCTTAAGACGGGACCAATGGAAAATGACGTAAATTGCAGGACCGTAAAAACGGGGTTTTACTGTATTTATAATTTTATTTATAATCTTTATTTATATATAAATTTATATTATCAGTGTAAAATTTATTATTGTATTATTAAATTGATTATAATGTTGGTTTGAAAAAAAAAATAGTAATGAGAAAAATATTTATGCATTGTAACTCACCATAGAAGTTAGCTGAGCAGGGGAAGCTCAGCTTGTTGGTGAAATGCTTACCGTATTTACTCGAATATAACTTGCCTGATTTTACTTAACGAAAAAATGCCTAGATGGCTGTATTGCATCATCATCACCTACAGAAAAGGCCAATCTCCTGACCTCACGCTTTGCTTCAGCATGCATAATTAACAATGGCAAATGTCCCCCAACCATTCCAGATGCCCAACATACCATGCCCACTATATCCTTTTGCTAGAAAGAGATCAGTAAAGTACTGTCCAAATTTGACACAAAAAAAGTCCCCTGGCCCTGATGGCATTCCTCCAATTATCCTGAAGGTTTATGCACCAGAACTGACTCCTGTCCTATGTCGCCTGTATATACTGTTTTACTCCACTGGTATCCCACAGCGAAATTGGCCTATATTCAACCCATTCCCAAGAAGGGCAACAAGTCACTGCCATCCATCTACTGCCCCATCTCGCTCACCTCAGTCCTGTCTAAAGTAATGGAAAAAATCATCAATTCTCAACTACTACACTACCTTGAAAGTACCTGCCTAATAAACGACCACAAATATGGATTCCGTCGCTGGCGATCAGCAGGAGATCTGCTCACATATGTCACCCATCTCTGGACAAATGCCATGGAGAAGTTTGATGAATATCAAGCAGTTGTACTTGATATCTCCAAGGCGTTTGACAGGGATTACTAAGCAAGCTGCCATCATTTATTCTAACTCAAGACTTCTGTAGTTGGATTGTCAGCTTTCTGTGTGGACGCACACTATATGACTATGTGGTGGTGGGTTCCTTATCCTCTCACCATTCAACTAATGCTGGGGTTCCACAAGGTTCTGTCCTCTCACCAACCCTCTTCCTACTATATATGACCTACCTCGGCTGATCTCCAACCCAATACACAGTTTTGCAGACGACAGTACATTACCCTCTCTCCTCCCCTTTCTTTTGATAAACCTTACTCTACACAACTCACCTCAACCTACAGAACATCCACCACTGCCTTCAGTTCTGATCTCCAAGCCATCCTCCAATGTGTTCAGATAAGCTAGTCAATTTCAATGCTAATAAAACCCAGAACTGTCTTATTTCTCATAAAAAAAAAAAAATAACTATTTTCTCCCAGTATTATTTTTGACATCACCCAAATTGCCAGACAATTTGCGATTTCTCTTCTTGGAGTTACCGTGACATCAAGCCTCTCCTGACATAAACACATCACAGCCATTTCATCCTCATCTTATAAAAAATTAGGATTTCTCTTTCGCTCAAGATGTTACTTCACCCCTGAACAACTGTTAACCTTATACAAATCATTAATCTTCCCCACCATCAAATACTGCTCTCACATATGGAGTAGGGTCCCAAAAGTTCCCTCAAAATGCTTGACTCGATACAGAGGAAAGCAATCAAACTTATTAATGACCCATCTCTTACCAACTCACTTTCCCCACCACCACCACCACTTTCACAGAGATGATTGGTCTCTGCACTATGTGTATTCTACAAATATTTCCATGGAAAATGTTCATCCGAAATTGCATCAATTATTCCCCCACTTAGTATTAAGCTCGTTGGAACACGTGCAGCTGCTGTTCAACATCCCTTCATAGTGCATCTTGAAACCCACAGTTTCTTCTCCTCCTCCTTCATTCCTGCAACTGCTCTACTATGGAACTGTGTTCCCCAAGGAATACAATATACAGTCATTCAAATCAAATGTGAACAAGTACCTTCTTTCCCAACTCACTATCCATACACAATACTAATGTACACTATAGATTGATCAGCCAACCAACCACCCTCTTGTGTATGGGCTCAACATTTAAAAAAAAAAATGTATTTAAGAATGTCAAAATAGGTCTCCCTGAACAAGTCTTGGAAGTGCATTCATAACAGTTTGTGCAATTTTACAAAATTTAAAATACATAACCTTATTCTGTTCCCAATGATTTCTTTTCTGTTTGTCTAAAATAAATGAGAAATCAGAGAACAGAAAATGTGATTCTTTGACCCTATCTTCAAACCAGCATGCTTTTAACATCCTTTAAGTGACCCTGCAAAAAAAATTTTAAGATACAAAATAAAAGTTTTATTGGGGATGCAGACACACTTTAACTTACATTGCCACTCTGATTGCTAAACATGTTTTATGCATATATCCTATGAAAGCTACAATATACAGGTAACCCTTGTATAACATGGTCTATAAATTGTAGTAACCCTTGTTGAACGCGTTTTCGATATAAGACAGTTTACAAACTGTAATAACCCTTTATCTTTTCATATATTTTTGAACGCGTGACTTAAAAATCAAATTTTATCTTTGTTAAATTTGCATCTGGTCATATCGCACATGTAGTTATAAGTAGCGAATTTATATTGGGGGGGGATATCTCTTAGCACGCATGTATGTCAATTGTTTACCGTATAAAGTATTTATTGTTGAAAATTGTCTTCGTTTTCTGCCAGGAAAGCACATTAAAAATCATAAGTGTGTTAATCTCAAGCTGAGCACTTTATATTTTGGTGAGTTACATACAAGATGTAATGTTTTTTTTTTTTTTATTAATGTAAAAAAAAAATATTTTTATAGTAATGGCCATTTAGAGCACTTTAGTGATACGGTTGAAAACGAAATTAGTGAATTAATTGATGGAGAAATAGATTTAAATGAGGAGGAACTGGTACAATTACCAGATGGCAGGGAAAGTTCTGCCAAAGATTCTGATTGTGATGAATCCGTTAAAGAATTCAGATTAGCAGAAGGTTTGGACTTGGTAAGAAAGTTATTTTATGGATAATGATCTCCCAATGGAGCACTCCGGAAAATTCACGAGACAATGGGATATTTGTTTAGCTCCGTATTACGAACTTAATAAAAAAATTGCAGCATAGTGGTAAGCAAGATCCTATTACTGACTTCTTGATAACTAAACCAACCGAAGTATGCAATGAGAATTATACAAATGATATCCAAGAGATTCCAAGTGATGACGATGTTCGGCCACTCATAAATAAAGAACATCTACGAAATGTTAGTTTTGAAGAAAGTGATGATGATGATTAAAATATACACTTTATTTCATTTTGCTTAAAACATGTATGTATTATGTGCAATGAAGTTTATGTACAATTTATAATCTTTTATAATTTTATACTATGTATTTGTTTTCTTAACTTACATGAATTACCTGAATTAAATAAAAAATTTTTTGTTGGATATGTCATTGTTTATATAATCTTTAAAAAAAAAACGATTTTGGAACCTAACCTTACTTTTTCTATGTGAACTGAGTCTCGCATAACGTGACATTTTTGTGGAACCTAACATCCGCATTATACAAGGGTTACCTGTATATACAGGGTGTTCGGGATAAATTTGACATATTTATAATTAATTATATTTTTCCGTAAGTTACATGTATTAACACACACTTCTCTTCATTTAAAAGTTTGGACCCTTCTTCATTCATATACAAGATGTCAGAAAGGATGGATAGCTGGAACCCACCTGAATCATGGAAGAGAATAACTTGTATCATGATGATTCGTGCCCGCCATCAAAATAAGGATATTACGACTGCTGCCCAATGCTCCCTGAATACAGTAAAAACAATCAGGCATGAACTAGAGACTTGCAATGGTGACTACGAGGATGTAGCAAGAAGAAAGATCCCTAGCAGACGATCTGATTCCATTCGTACAGCAGAATTCCTCGCAAATCTGCAGGAACAGGTGTTGAAGAACCCTGGCATTGGAATTCGGGCTTTGTTCGTGGAGTTGCTAACTGTAGTCAAGCCCTGGATAACAAGGGTAGCCAATGGTAGGCCGTATGTATGGCAGCAGGATTCGGCCCCTTGCCACACCTCTGGGAAAAGTCAAAAATGGTTGTCTGAAAATTTCTACGACTTCACCAGTCCAAATGTTTGGCCTCCAAACTCCCCAGACCTTAACCCCATGGATTATTTTGTATGGGGCGCAGTTGAAAAAGACACCAATCGCACTTCCAGTAATACAAAAGCCCAGTTAATGGATAAAATTAAAACAGTTTTTGCGGCCCTTCCCAGGGAGACTGTAGCATCAGCTTGTTCGAGGTTCCGAAGCAGAATTGAAGCTGTGATCGATGCTAATGGTGGTTATTTTGAGTAAATCTTGTTGATAGTATTGTAATTAACTCTGCCTGTAATGTTTTTTTGTCAATTCATTAAATTTAATAGATACAAAGAAGATTTTCTTTTTCCTTACGAAACTGTCAAATTTATCCCGAACACCCTGTAAGTGAGACCTCTATAGTTGGAGTAATTAATGAAGGCCTCTATCCTTTGAAAATAACTGTTTTCACTAAACTGTTTTTAATAGCAGTATTAAATAGTTATTAAATGAATGAAAACAGAAAGATTACCAAAACAAGCCTTAAAGTACAAGCCATTAGGAAAAAGAAAACCAGGACGTCCTCTTAAACGATTCAACGACAACTTCTAAGGCCAGAACAGGCCATACTAGGCCTAAATCCTTGATACGTATGATGATGATTAAATGTATGTTTCCATCAGAGTAACAAAAAAACTTTCTTTTCAGATGCTCACAGAAAAAGCTAAGACTATAACTGGAGTTCATCAGTGGCCTTACAAGGCAGTTGCTAAAGCACTTGAAGTAATTCCACGTACTTTAATACAGAACTGTGGTGGGCACACAATAAGAACATTAACTGCCCTAAGAGTAAGTATTATAAATAACAATTCAGCATATTACATTTTAGATCACAAATAAAAATTAACTCAGTGCCTTGAAAGATAGTATTTACATTGCTTGGAAAGCAGTCACTGGATACCATAGTGTAAGGAACAAACAGCCATGGTGCCCATCTTGATGAGATGTAGGACCTCCTTTTGCTGCGATGACTGCAGCAATCCTATGGTGCATATTTTCCACAAGCGTGCAATAGAGAACAATGGGAATTTTGGACCATTCTTCCTGTAGCCATGTAATGAGGTCCTGGACTGTTGTGGGATGAACGTCCCTTGACCTCTCCCAGTGATTCAGTTCATCCCATACATGTTCAGCAGGGTTGAGAGCAGAACTATGTGAAGGCCAGTCAAGTGTGGTGACATTCATGCCCACAAGCCACGAAGTTATAGCAGCAGCCTTATAACACAGTGAATTGTCTTGCTGAAACAGACAGTGGTCAGTTCCGTAGAAATGCCACAAATTGGGAAACATTGCATTGTCCAGAATGTTCAGATACCTCTCGGAGTTCAATGTTCGTGGTACCACAAATAGATTTTCACCAGTCATCTGCCACATCCACACCTGTCCATCTGCTTGGTAGAGGATGTAGCGTGATTTGTTGCTCCATAGCTCAGCTTTCCAAGCTTCCACATCTCTCTTTAACACACTCTTTGCACAACTGAAGGTGATGCTGCTTGTTGGTTTTGGGTAATGTGAAGCTTGCATATTACAGTCCTACCATGGAAACCCATGTGTTGTGAACCTTGGTTCCGAATGTTTTTGTGCAGATTCATGTTTCAGTCGATTAATGGCGGTTTTTACATATTATCCTTCATAGCACTGTACAGTCACGTTCAGTAAGTGTGGTGGGTCATCCATTGTGGGGCACTTGCAGTTGACTCCCTGCACTTCCATCTTAGTACCATACTAATGGTATCACTGATTGTTGACCTGAGATGGCTCAATTTGTGAATAATATGCTGAAGAGAGATTGGCCTGCAACATGGCATCCTCTCACAACACCTCTCTCAAACTCGTTGCTCCCTTCTCACAACTATTTCACCTATATATACAGTTGCACTGACTTGGGAGCATCATATTCCTCCAGTTTTTACCAACTACAAACATCTGACTTGTTACATGGCAAGATGCCTTCCCACGGGGGAGTCTGTTGACTTCTTTTCAAGCAATGTACATATTGTATATTATGAATGTATTTTAAACTATGAAGAGATTGTGAGCTGTAAGTAATGGTGACATGGAATTAATTGCTATATGGCTTAAATAATGTTGATTAGCCACAATTAATTTAGCTCCAAAAAATGGTAAGGGCATAAGGAATTTTATTTAAGTGTTTTTGTGATGTCACTGTTTCAACCAATAAGGTCTCATCAGCGAGAACTTTGAATTCTGCCATTGATTTAGCTCTCAGTATCACCACAGTTCTTGTGATCACTATCAGATTCTGGATAATATCAATCCTAATGAATTTTACTTTATAAAAATTATAAAGCTAACTAGTCCATAAATGTCCATTTTATATGATAAACTGTATGAACTGGTATAATCCTTGCGTGTTTCCAATATCAGAAGGGACTATTTCTTGGCAACTCATTAAATAATAGGAAACACTTCAATTGACCCTGAAATTTATGCACTACCAAGGTTAATATGTCATCTTTACTTCCAAGTTCTGCAATTCATTTAAAATTAAAAATGATCTCATTAATTAATACTTATTATTTATTAATACCTAGCTCATTGAAGAACTGGTCCATAATGTTACCACTTTTTACATGGTAAGATGCCTTGCTCAAGGGGGAGTCTGTTTTTCTTCTTTCTTTCTTCCTTGCAAACTACCAAATCAGTTGGTGAGTAGTGTTGCAGGGAATTGCACTTTTCTCCTGTTTTTCCTAGTCTTTTCTAACATAATTCCTTTCATGAAAAAACTTGACCATTAAACCAGGTTTCAGAAACTCTTACAATACATTTAAATATCTGCAGTTACTGATTTGAAATTTAAGATTTTTTTTTTAAAAAACTTAACGTGTTTTTTGTTTAAAACGACTATATACACTTTGAGTCATCCTTTGATTTTTTTTTTATTTTTTTTAATTCCTTGCCATTCTCAATAGGTCTTTAACACCTTCTCATCCATTCAGCTTTTGTGATTGCTATTTGTTCTCTTCTCACTGTTTTTTTTTAAAAACAGTCCTAGCCTGCTCAGTACTAACGTGTACTCTGTCATCCCGAAATCACCTTCTATTCTCAATAAATTAATGATTAATTTTTAGGAAATGGCTTTTAAGACAATTAAGGAAATGGCAATTAATTGAGAAAATGGCTTTTATGCTCAGCACATATTCTACATAAAATTCAGTTTTCTGTCAGTATTATTATGATCATGATCCTTCATCAAATTTTTAAACATAATAAAATTTTCTTTTGAGCATCAGGAAATCGTCCTAATTTTTTTAATAATTCTAAGTTCATTGATATATGCTAGTGTGAATATGTCAAAACACAATTCTTGTTCTTATAAATGGCATTTTTTAGATCCTCAGTTGCTAGTGTTCAATTCTACTTAATGCATTGTATTTCCAACTTCCCTTATTACTGTATCTGCATGAAGTGCAGTGTTACTGCAATTCATTTGATACCTATGTACTGTGGCTTGTCATATCCATTTTTATTATTACAATTCTCTTCATTAGCATGAAGAAAATGGCATTTCCTTATGCAACTGTTACTCACCTCCAGTCACTTATAAAGTCCAAAATGTATGCAGAATTAACTTTCTCAGTCTTGGAAGAATTTTCTGATAGTGAGTTATCTTCTGTTACTAATTCATTAGGAAGCAAGTATATATAAAAGATAAATGGTACCTTCAAGGTACCATTTATCTTTTATAGTTGAACTGTTAGTTTCTAGATTTTTGTTTGACAGCCTTCATCTTTTGGAATGAAATGCTTACATATGGACTTCCAAAGGCTGGTTGTCTCTTGCAAAGGAGTACTGAAACATTATCAATGGATAAACATTTCATGTGTCCAAAAGCCCGACATTCTGAAATTTATTTTTAGAATTGAATTTCAGTAATGTTCATATCAAATAAGGTGAAAATAAACTTCAGGCAAACTTACATATGAAAATTTATTTTTTTTTCTCCATTATATTTTAGGATCTTGAGTGTGTAATATTGAAAAATTTCTTCAGTATCTACTCTAGAAACTCCCTTCAGTAATTTGTTTCTGTAATATCCCCTGTTTTCTACATATCAGCTCAACTGTTACCTACAGACCTTCAGGGAATGTTGAGGGAGATGGGTCTCCCCCCCCCCCCCACACACAAAGAAACCCAAGTGAACAAGTCTGTACTAGTCCAGTTGTAGTGTAGTATCAGAGCCTTATGTATAGAGAGATAATTGATTAACTATACAGAACCCATAGGGACCACAGGAATTGTTGCAGTGGGCAGTTTTTTATAGTGAATTTTCTGCAAAATAGCATTGTGCCTGTGGAACTTCATTGGAACTCTTTGATGTTTTTTTATAATGATTACTATAGTGAGAGTCGACTTTTAATTATCTCCTGATTGTTGTATAATGCTTAGCATCCAGGTGATATTAAACTATTTTGCCCACTTTTGCAGCATGTCATCTGAACTTCAACTTTGTTCACTATCACCCCCCCCCTCTCTCTCTCTCTCCAAAATCCTGTTGTCATCAGTTTCTTCCACTTAGTAATGACATAGCTTGTAGTCTTTTCATAACCTTTTCCTCTTAAAGTGCATAATCTTACCCTTTATCACTTTGAATTGATAACCATTATCCTTTGTCCAGACTGCCAGTCTGTTTAAATCACCTTAGCCAGTTAGGCATTGCTGGCATACAATTGGATATCCCCTCTCTCCCAGTACCATTAGTATACAAAATAAATAGCAGCTTCCTAAGTACAAAGTCCTGTAGCATACCACTGGTCGTCTGCCTTCTGGATTGACTCTGCCATAAATTGTTCTCTGATGTCTGTCCATCAGCCATCCTACATTCCTGGAGGTAGTCTGTCAAGTGCTTTTGCAAAATTTAACTGTGTAGTTTAGCCATTTCTCCTCCCCCAATTCACTTCAACTTCACTTTATTGTCAGAAGTGAGTACTGACAAGATATCCCATTTGCAGAGTAGCACCCCCTCCCAGTGAAGATAGTGGCTCTTTTTGTCCTTACTGTTTTTCTGTTTTTCTATGCTTTTCTTCCCACATTCTTGCTCTACTTCTTCTGAGTCTTTTTTTACTTACTGTCCTGTCTTCCAGGCCACATCACTGGGATCCAATGCCTTACTGTTGTGTTTCCCATGTGGTGCAACCCCTGGACACCCAGAAAGGAGGTGAGGGGGGACCCTGGTAGTCTTGCATTATTTTGGCCTCTGCTTTGGCAATTTGTTGCTCCACCATGGGTGGGGAAGCTTTGGTGCTAAACTCCTCCTGAGAATGAACAGGTCTTCACCCTTTTGTTTATAAGGGTCTTCAACAAGCCTCAGCCATGTCATGAAACCATAGAAAGACCAACAGAAAATCAGAAGCTGCAATCAATACTCCACTTTTTTTTGATAACATACTCAGCAGGGAAACATCCTCGTAGAAAAATGTCACCCTTCTTCATCCAGAAGGGTTGGCAAGATCTCCAAAGTATGTAAAGAATCTCTGTTCAAGAGATATACTTATTGAAGCATCAACTAAGACAATCAGAAAGTTACTTCATGCAACATGAAAATAAACAGCATCATGGGGAATACAAATTACAGTTATTACACCCCCACAAAACTAACCATTTCCAACTCTTCAGTGTACCAGACAAGGAGATCTGCTCTAAAATGAAAGATCAAGGATTGACAGCTATTAGAAGAATACTCATACATACATAGGTTACCTGGTTCACATTAGGAACATCTGTCAGAGCAGGCTATGTTTTTCAACTACCCAGTAAGGCTTTGCATCACTAACCCTTTGTGCTGCTTTAAATGTCAGAAATATGGTTATTCTCAGACCACCTATCATGACTTTGCCTTCTGTGTCCAATGCAGTAAACACCATGAAAACAAAGTTTTCATGGTGTTTACTGTTTGCAAGATCAAAACACCAAAATGCTCTAATTGTGATCTCTTAGCTTACAGTTAGAGCTCTAAATGCTCTTAGTTTCAAGTACATACACTCAGGAACTCCTAGCTAAGTACAGATATACTGTAGATCAATTGTTTGACAACAGAAGTAAGAAAGACATCTGACACCAATTTGAATGTACTAATGTTTCTCATCAACCATGATATAGGTGAAAAGCCAATAGGGAAAGTGTCAGCCTTTATTCAAAAGGGTGTAGAAAGACTAGGAGGATCTCCTAAAACAGTTAGGAAAACCACATTCTGGTGAAAACTACATTGTGTAAACATCATGTCAGCAACACTCACAAACACTGGTGAAAGTGTGACATTAATGAGTGGAATACCAATTACAGTAACATCTCATAAAACACTAAACTCTTCTAGAGGAGTGATCACCAGAATGTCATTTCCTAACTGTTTTAAGAGATCTTAGCTCATCTAAAGATAAACGTCCACCTTTAGCCCACCCACTCCAGAGCATATCAAATTCCTTCAGTGTGGATTATCATATTGACTCCATGCTCAGCACGTTTGCTTTGCACGCCATAGCAACAAAATGACTATTTATTTGGTTCTTTGAGCTTTTTATCTCACTCTAGACAGCTTCAAATGCATCGCCTCTTTCAATCTTGCTTTCTTGCTGAACTTCTATTCTTATTAGTTTCAATTCTAACTCTTCTGTCAAACTAAATCTCAGTATAATTCATTATTATACATTCATGTGTGATAATGCCAAAGGCTATAGGAATGAGTTTTTGTAATTTTCGGCCAAGTCAAGCTTTCATTCCTATTGGCATTATACATGAAATTGTAACATCCTCTTGCACCTATAGGTACTTTTGCATATTTTAATGAGTCCCATTCAGATTTGAGACTTAAAAAACTAAATTAGCATTTTATGAGGGTAGCATTGGGTCAGTTGCCACTGGCTGGATATTTTACCAGTTACCAAAATTGTCACACTAAAATTAGGCATGTAGCCAAGAGTTTTCCAAGTGCACCAAGAACCTAGTTATACTACTCTTCTTTAACCTTATTATCTTCATACGTGCTTGTTTTTGCATTTGTGTTTGCATTTTTGTTCTCTTTTATTCAATGGCCTGAATAAAATATTCGCACAACTAATTTTAAATACATTCAAGTACAAGCCATCAGTCACATGCAAGTCCTTATATTGGTCGGATTTGCTCGATACATCTAAAAACTGCATGTCATCCCATTTACACAGCCTATGTATTGACTCGTTTGCTATTGGAACTTTTCTTCCCAATTCATTCTTATACCTTGACAATAGATTCAGGCTTTTTTACTATTCATATCCTCTGATATTTTATGCTTTATTTTAAAATCATATTGTTTTATCAAAGTTGAAGCTCCCACAACTCAAGCTTATTCTCAAATACTTTTATTTCATCAAACATCTCATTGATTAAATAACTTTCTTGCTATAGATTAATATTTGGTTTTAAGCAAGTAGTGATTATTAAGCTGCTGTAAAAACTCTAGTTCTGATCTGAAATAATTTATTTTCTGATTTTAAATTATACATTTCATCATTACTCAGTCAGTAAATTTCTATATAGCAGAAGATATCTCCATATTCAGATGCAGTAGTCTCATATGGCAATGGCAGAGTTTTCCTTCCTGGACATATGGTCCTTTCAGAGAAGCACACACAATTAGCAGGCATAATACATTGGCCTCATATTCTGTTATGTTGTTGAGTAAATTTTTATTTAGACAGTGTATTTATTATTTTTGACTTGATGCTTTTAACTTTTTATTTCTGACATTAGTCCACAGATTGCACTTAAATTTTGGAAAGTGGAACCTGCATTCTGTGGGCTGCTTATTGCAACTCTACAGTTTTTGCAGGTACATTTTGTTTTGTTTTTTTTATTAGAAATTCTTGTTTATTTTTCATTTAATCAGTTTGTCATTTTAGATCTACCTACTTGTTACTTTATGATTAATACAGACTGTTTCCTACAGGCAAAGCATACTGTGTCTGGTAATGCCACATGGGGTATTAATGGACATAGTGGTGAGTTAGCAGACATGACCAGTCTGGCAATTTGGGAGCCATTAGCAGTCAAGCTGCAGACGTACAAAACAGCTGTTGAAGTAAGTTATATTATCATGATCTTTGTTTTTAAAGTAACAGTGCATTACACAATACTTTTTTGCTAATCCCATCTACGAAAGGTTAGAAAGATATAGAACATTTAATGCCATGGGGTAGGCTAAGGATAAAATAATTCAGAAACTGTAGTGTGCATATATTTTTAATATAAGTTGGACTCAAACACATTTCAAACTAATGGTATAGTAATGGTAGTGTAAAATCTGTTTCGTCTAAATGTAATAAAAATTTTATTACATAGTGAAATATTCTTTGAACCAGTGAAAGGCTTGCTTGTTGTTTGCTTTTCTAATTTTTTATTTAAAAAAAAATTAGATTATAATATTTTATGGCAAGCAGCAACCAGTCATATTTTTTGCTATTACGTTGAACACATCCTAATATTGAGTACATTTGCTCTACTCAAACCCCAATGTATGCACTCATTTTTGTAAGTCAGTAATGGAGAAATAAATTTTTCATTACTTCAAGTATCATTTTTGCCATTTCATATATTAAGATTGTGTATACAGTCTTTAATACAGACTTAACATATTTTGAGAGGTAGATGCTTTTAATAGCCAAGTGTGAAAATCATCTGCTTGTATGCCCATCCCTTATTGGAAGCATGAAGTAGGTTAAAAAAACATTCCATGTTTGTTCTCTGCAACACAATTCATGGATATCTAACCCTTAGCCAGCCATGGGTTAATGTACAATAGGTGCATTACAACCTTCTATGGATGGGATTTGCATTAAATAAATAAATAAATAAATACATTCATTATTTATTTATACTGAAGCAACCTAATATTATAGCAAACCTGAATAAACTGCATAGGGTGCTGTATGGAAATCCAGCAAAATATTAGTAAGTTCAATAAATTACTTATTTCACTTTGATCTTGTTCATATGTGAAGCAGTTATGAATAACAACCAATGGTTATTATTCATAACTGCTTCACATATTTCCATACGGCACCCTAAGAGTACAAAATTACACATGTGGTAACCACATAGCACATGAACTCTGCTCCTCCCCAAATACTTGGGGAGGAGCAGATAAAAACAGCTAATTGAAAAAAAGTCTGGACTTGGAATGGCTGTCTCCCAGATCTTTGGCATATTAATGGAGTAGTACTTCATAGCTGATGTTGGTTTTAAAAATGGTCTCTCTTTCAGGCTTGTAGTAAATTATTAGAAGCAGAGTGTTTCTTTTTCCATTTAGTCTTGTATTAGGAAATGTCCAGTGCATGGTCTGTCAGTCCTGACTTGTCATATAGATGATGGCAGACATGGCTTTATATTCTTCAAGGCATATATTAACAGATCCACATCTGTTCAAAGTAGGCAAGTCGCAGGCATAGGGAACTTATACACTCCAGTATGTAGTTTATCCTTAGGAAAACAGACGAAATTAATATGGGGAGGGATGGGTTCCCTATAAACAGAAGAGGATAATGAACAATTTAGTAGTAATGTAATCAGTGTGTGTTTAGGAAAGTGAGAAACAGTTTCTTTTTGTATAGTAAAGTGTATTTTTGAATGTTGGCTGTTCTGTTTGGCCAAATGGTTAGCATATCTGCTCTCCAACCAACAGGCTGCAGTTTTAAATCATGCCGTGGGCTGGTGGGAGACCCTGCTTATTAGAAGCCTGAAGTTGCTTGAAAAAAAAAAGTTCCGTGTTTTGCTTTGAGGGCATGGTTTCTGGAATATGTAAAAAAGAAATACAAATACGAAAAATTAATAAAAATGGGAGATCTTAGCCCCCACAGTGTGGATATACTACAGCAATCCTTTGATTAGTGCGCTTTTTTTTTTTTTTTTTTTCTTTTCGATACCCAAATTCGGTTAGTGAGCCTATATACATCTTAAAAATAAATGTTACAGATTTTAAAAATTTTCCATCTATACATTTTTTATGGCTAACTATTTTAAAAAATCACTCACCAGGATGAAATAATTTAGTTACCGATTTCAAACATTTTACAGAGATAGTTTTTAATGGCATACTACACTATTTCCAGGTACGCTGTGTTCCAAATTTACCGCGGAGATTTATGTTGTCTGCTGTACATAGCATTTTGCTGATCATATCACTTGCAATTGTTTTTCGTACCTTTATATGTTAAATTATTTTCCTAACCTTTCTTTAATCACGAGTAAAATGATTAGTGAGCAAAAAACAGAAGCGTTAAAATGATTCGAAAAGTAATTTGACTGGAAGAAAAACTTGAAATAATAAAGAAAAATGAACAAGGCGAGTCCAGAGGAAAGATAGGACAAGAACACAAAAATGGATGAATCAACTGCTGAATACAAAGAGAAAGGTAAGGCTGCTTCAAGTTCATCATGCATGCACTCGAAATCAAAGTATCATCATCATCATCATCAAATTCCTGCCATGTACCCTCAAGGGGTGTAGAGGATATGATAGTACTACATGAAAAAATTTACATCGTTATTAATTTCCTATTCACAATTTTCCTCCAAATCAGTCTGTTACTTGTCAAGACTCCAACATTATCAGATCTTATATTTCTATTGTCTAAAGCACTTTGTACTGTATCAATCCACCTATATCTTAGTCTTCCTCTGGGTCGTTTTGCTGCCAACCTGGCAGAGAACACTTGTTTTGCTAATCTTTCCTCGCCCATTCTGTTTAAGTGACCATACCACCTGAGATTAGCTCTGCTAACGCATTCCTGGATGCTGACAATGTCAAGTTCTTTCCTAATATCCTCGTTTTTAATATGATATTGCCATTGATGCCATCTGTTCATGCCTCTCATCTTTCTCAGGACTCTCATATCTGTGGTCTCTAGTCTTTGGTCAAGTGTTTTACTTCTGACCCAGCTCTCAGATCCATAAGTTAAAACTGGTTTGAGCACTGTCTTGTATACAGCTAATTTAATGTTCCGACTATTTTCTCTCTTATTCCATATGAATTTATTCAATTGACTTCCCACCATACGAGCTTTGCTGATTCTGTTGTCTATTTCTATATTTAATTTACCATCTTCAGTAAAAATCGTGCCTAAATGGCTGAAATGTTTTACTTGTTCCACAGGTTCTCCATTCACAACACAGTTGACATTTTCAATGATTCTGCCTATTTTCATTGTCTTTGTCTTTTTATTGCTGACCTTCATACCATATCTATTACAACAGCTATTCAATTTAGTCAGAGAATCTTGCCGACTTGTAGTGGATTTATTTAGAAGTATAACATCATCCGCATAAAGCAAAGAGCTGACATTAACATCTCCAATTTTGATATCATGCTTAATACCACTTTCCTTCATAATGTGATCCATATAGATAATGAATAACAGAGGGGATAATGTACATCCTTATCACACACCAGATTTAACATTAAACCATCTTCCTGTACTTCCTTCAATTCTAACTGCTGACTCACAACTCAAATAAAGACTAAGTATTGCTTGATATAATGCCCCATTCACACCATATAGCTGCAGCGTATTGAATAGCTTCTCTCTTGGCACCTTGTCATATGCCTTTTCCAGATCAACAAAACTTAAATACAGATCTTTGTTATATTCCCATGCTTTCTCGACTACTTGTCGTAAACTGAAGATCTGATCCTGACAGCCTCTGTTTGGCCTGAATCCAGCTTGTTCTTCACCAAGCTTTTCTTCCACAATTCTTCTCAACCGTTTCTCAAGTATACTTGCATAGATCTTGCCAGGAACACTCAGTAGAGAAATACCTCTGTAATTCTCACATGCAGTTTTATTTCCTTTTTTATATGTGGGTACTATGAGAGCTCTACTCCAATCACCAGGAATTCGTCCCTCTGTCCAGGCTTTCTGAACTATGCAGTGCAGCCACTGTAAGACTCTTATACCACCATACTTCAGCATTTCTGGTCGAATATCATCTACTCCAGCTGCCTTTCCACATTTCAAGCCTTGGATGGCTTTTTCTACTTCAAGTATGGATATGTATTCCTGACTGCATGCCTGTTCAGTGTTTTTTACCTCTGTGCTGTCATCACTGCTTGTTTCATTTAGCAGTTTTTCAAAGTAATTACTCTATACTTCAAGGATATCTTTTTCTCCTGTTTTCATGTTACCTTTATCATCTCTAATTCCTTTTACAGCACTCTTTCCTCCATTCTTAAGCTTCTTCAACAACCTCCAAAATAGTTTGCTGCCTTCTTGATATTTATTTTCTATATTCTTGCCAAAGTCCTCCCATGACTTTTGTTTAGCTAGTTTTACACAGTGTTTAGCTTTCTTACATTTGTCTCTTTATTCTCTAAGAGCACAAGCTGACTTATTTGACAGGAACTTTTGATATGCTTTCTTCTTTTCCTTCACTGTCTCTTTAATTTCCTGTGCCCACCAGGGAGTTCTGGTTTTTTTATCCTTGCAGACAACCTCACCACATGCCTCTCTGGCAGACTCAATCAATGTTTTCTTCAGAGTTTGCTACTGAATCTCCAAGGTTTGATTCCTGTTCTCGAACTCTTTCATTTTTTCTTCAATAATCTTTGTGTATTTTAGTCTACAGTTCACATCTGAGAGCTGCTCAACTTTGATTCGCTTTAAAACTTTCTTACATGTTATTCTTTTCAATATGAAATTCAATTTTATCCTGCTCAAGACTAAATAGTGATCACTTCTAATTTCAAATCCTCTGTACACTCTGGTGTCCTGCACCAAGGAGAAAACATCACTATCAACAATAACATAGTCAATGAGACTTTTCTTATTCCTAGCCTCTTCTCTCCATGTGAATTTGTGCACATTTTTATGTTGGAACATGGTGTTAGTAATAACCAGTCCATGTCCTGAGCAGAAATCTAACAGATATTTGCCATTATTATTAGCTTTGCTCTTTTCTCCAAATTTTCCCAATATATTTTTGTATGTGTCACAATCATTTCCTACTCTGCTATTTAGATCCCCAACAAGGACCAATTTTTCATTGTGTCAGTTACTTTTTCTAAACCCTCAAAAAATTCTCCACTTCTACCTTAGTAGAACCTTCTGTGGGATCATAGGCACAAATAAGTCTCATTGTCCAGTTCCCCATTCTCATATTTGCCCACATTACTCTACTTGAGACTGCCTGCCATTCAAGAAGATTAGCCTCGTATTTTGTGTTGAATACTATGGCTACTCCTTCTTTTCCTTGATTGTTATTGCCTGAATATAACATTTTGTATTTATTGCTCAGAAAGATCTCACCAGTTTTGGTCTTTTTTGTTTCAGTCACCCCTATTATGTCGATCTGGTAATTATCTAATTCCTCAGCTAGCTCCATTTCTTTGCCATTCAGGCTTCTTACGTTGATAGTACCGATCTTTAACTCTGGTGATGTTGTGTTGGGGTTTATTTTCAGATTTGTTCTAGTAGCTGACTTTTCGCTGTTCGCCCTGGTTCCCTGACGAAAACAACGGGACCTTGTTTAACCGGGCGACGCCCCAGCCTGCATGAAATATTGTCATGTTGTACCATCATTCTATATTTTGGTTTAACCAATAAGAATACAATTTGGTGAGCCAAATCCCAAATTGCCAGCCCATCCTCGTCCGTTCAGTATCCAAGTAGATACCCAACAGGGTGCACCACGAGAAGGTGAGGATTGGACATTAGGTCAGAAGTCCTGGTCGGTTCTCCGCATTCCTTTAAAGGCTATGTGGAGGTCTCCTCTCAGTTATACAGCTTTGACCCTTAAGCACCCTAATCAAAGTATTATAATGATTGAATTAGAGAGACTTCTTTTTACATGATCAAAGATTGTATCCAGAAAAGGCTAAACACTGGCCTTATTAAATCAAAAGCATTGTCTCTTTGTAACCTGGAAAGAAAAGGCTATCGATGATGGAAAAGAAGAAGAATTCCACATTAGTGCTGGGTGATTTGAGCATTTCAAAAAGAGAAATACCCTATATCATGTTCTAATCACAGGCGAAACTGCAAGTGCAGATAAGGAGATATCCAGAGATTTTGAAGAAAATTGTGTAAGAAGAGGGGGGGGGGAACTATTGTGATCAACAAATATTTGATGTCGATGAAATTGACCTTTTTTTGGAAGTGAATGCCTTCCAAGATTTTCTAGCCAAATCAGAGAAATCTCAGCCCTGGTTATAATTAAGTCGAATGAAATTACTGCTAACAATATGCAAGCCATTTGGAAGCACATTCTTCCACATTGTGCAAATGATTTTAGAGGCTTTCAAGTGAATCTAAGTTAATTAAATCTCATTCTGAGAAGTTGAGTGATTCTGACCTGCTAAATTTAGATGCACAGTGGGAAAAATATGAAGAAAATGTAATCACCCACAAGCCTAAAGAGGTTTCGCAGAAACAATTTCAAAATAGTTTTCGTACAATCGAAGTTTTTAAGCAGCAATGCTTAGAGACTGACTCTGGTAAGAGAGAACCGGTAAAATTTGCAGAAGAGGCAATACGTCCATAATGTCAGTTGTATGAAAAAAAGAAACAGAATGCCTGCGAAACTACATTAGCTCAATTCTTTGTTAAGAAGCAGAATAATAAATTTATATTCTGAATATGTTTTATGTCTTTCAGCTTCATGGTTTTCCTTTAACTAGGCCTGAGACATGACCTAATTCTTTTATAAAAAAAAATTAAGGGTCATAAAAGAAATCTGAGAAACGAATTATACTTTTTCCTTTAGGTTATTATATTTGATTAGTGCATTTTCGATTAATGCACCTGTTTTAAAGAACGCATTAGGCACATTAATCGAGGTATTGCTGTATAGATCTACAAAGACCTTTCATGGAGAGTTACCTTAAAAAAAAAAAAAAAATGTGTATTGGCCATGAGGCCAAATAGCAAACACATTATCTATATAGCATAGCCAAACTGTTGGTTTATGTGTGGTATAGAGTGCCTGGTTTTTTAGAAATTCCATGTAGAAATGGAATTTCCTTTTTCCTTTGAAACCACATCCAGCTAGCAACTTACACCCATTCTCCTATGGATCATCTTCCTCTTTGTACATTATGGAGTGTATAAAGTTACTTGTATGTGCATCTTAGTTTTCTTTGGATAGACCAGTGGATATGTTAACCTCTGTATTGCAAAGAGCATGTGATGACCATTTCTTTACATGAAGTTAAATGGAAAAACAAAACTCTGCAGCATAGACCAGTGGTTCTCTTAACTTTTTCAGAATGGCATACTTGGCAATGCAAAATTCTGTCACAGCATAGTAATTAACCATAAATTTATAGTATTTTAAAGACATGACAAAGATGCAAAAGTTAATAGAGAATTTAAATTTTATTAATGCTAATGCCTTGTTTTCTGTGTGAAATGTGAGTGCTTGGAGGCACAGATCATCTTTATTCATGGAGGAATACTGGGCAAAGACTCTTAATTCATGTTCTACTCACTGGAGTTAACATCTGAATTTGGTCTTAATTCAATTAGTAAAGCCTGACTCGCATGAATGTTAGCAAATGGCAACAGAATTGAAACAGCATATCTAGAAATGTCCAGATATTCCTCACCAACAGTAAGCCAAAATTTGTCTGACTCTAGATTTGTATCAGCTATAAAGCGCTTTTACCCCAACCTCAACTAATATTATTTTAATTTGCCAGATCTGGGAGGCATTCTAAGATCACATTCACTTTAACTTTTCTGGATATGTTCATTTTTTATATATGGTCCCTAGGAAATTAATTCCTTGAATTGTTTTTACAACTGTTTAAATGTTACATGTCTACCACATTTGTAATTTTGTGCTCCTCTGAGGATGTTGGTTGGTAATCAAGTAAATTGGAAGTTAATAAGTTATTTTCCTGGTGTTGTTTATACCATGAAGCACTGTTAAGAAATGCTTATGACAGTTATTTCATATTCTAGATCCTTATATCCATGTGTCATTAAGTATGATAACTACATTTATCTCCACCAAGCACTTTAATCAGAGCTTCATTGCAGGGTTTCATGACTGTACTTGCATGTCGGCATTTGTGCTGTGTGTGTGTGTGTGTGAGAGAGAGAGAGAGAGTGAGACAGTCCTGTCCATGAAAGTTTTACAGCCTAAAGTATATTAGTACTGTGTGTGGGCTAAGGTTTGGATGCTCCAGAAATCACACTCTAGCTAGAGACTGTACGTGGTACTTTTTCTTTAAATAACACTTCAGACCTCTGATAAGCAGTACAGTGATTGTGCACCACATTTGTTCCTTTTCAGTTACAGTGTAACTGAAAAGGAACAAATGTCCTATCAAAGTTGCACCTAGAGGGCCAAATAAAACAGTTAATTTAGGAAAGTCAAGATTGGGACTTGAAAATTATCAACTGTATATGTAGGCTTAAGTGCTGATTAAAGCCAATGTCAAAATTTTAATGGAAATGAACATAGCACACAAAGGAATGAATTAAAATGACTGTTTAATGAATCCAATATTTCATCTGTCACGGAGACATCCGTGTACAGTATAAAAATCACACACGGGCAACACAAAGGAAGTGTAAATGATTAAACTTCAAGTCTAATGTCCTATGAAGGTTCCATCATTAGTAATATTGGTTGTTGTGCAGGAGGTCTTAAAATTACATTTTTGTATATCTTGGGAAGTTTTATGCATTCATGTTTATTTACATTAAGCTAAGAGCAGTTGCCAAATTCCAAAAAAAAAAAAAGAAGAAAATATTTTCTGTTGTGATGAAGCATAGTATTTTTATTTCATTTGAGTCTGTAGGTAGCATCATTGTCATGGCCTGCTAGATTGATGTCTGTAATTGTGGTGGCAGATGTATTTTGGCAGATCTTAGTTTGTGTGTAATAGGCCGACTTAGAACTGAGATGGAAAGGAGTTAATCTTTAAATTTAAAGGTTCAGAAGAGCAGCAAGCAAGCTGTACAGACTACACGTGGAGCCAGATCTTGCAGACTATGCCATGGCTGCTACCCACAGAATCAGTTTTATATATATCAACCTCATACACAAGAGGTAAAAGAACATCAGTACCATGTGGATATATGTGAGTTGAGAACGAGGGAGAAGAAGAAAGCTCTGTGTATGTGTGTGCACGTGCATGCATGCATTTTCGCTGAAAAAGGCCACATGCTTCTTTTAATGTGTCCAACAGAAAGTGGAGAAATGATAGTTGCCAGTTCACCGGAGAAGTACCCATGGAAGCACATGTAGAACACAGCTGAAAAAAAGTTCATCTCTGAGGGAAGGATCAACTATGAACTGGGACATGGAAAATAGCATCTTGAGCAGAAGACTATTTTGAGCATTCTTATGCTCAAAATAGCATCTTCTAGAGGCCCATCAGTATGGTGCAATCCATACTGATGGGCCTCTAGATAATGGAGATATTGACTATTGATGACTTTCTCCATTATTTTGGAGAGGATTTTAGGTTAATGGAATTGATTCAGTAATATGATTGCAGACCTATCTCTCATCTTTTGGAATAAGCTGGATATATTGCTTCCATGCTTTGGGATAAGTACCTACTGAGTATAAAAACAACACAGAGGATTAGCTCTGGAGCACAAAATTTGAGTACATTTGTGGAGAGATGCAATCAGGACCCAAGAAGACTTTAGTGTCTGAGTTGTTTAGTATTCTTCTGCTTTTTGCTGAAAAATAGGAGGTATATGGTGCTCAGTTTCTGGTACAAGAAGTGATGTGCCTTTGTCATCCATGGAGGTTGGGGAAAAAGAGAGATTCCAGGAGGTCAGCTTTAGGTTCTGTGGCAGTGGTGCCATCTAGATGTGTGTTGTGTGTGAGGGGGTGAAATGTAGGTGAGCAGAGGTTGCATCTGGTGGCCTTTGCAAGTGGTCAGAATGCAGCACAGCCTCCATTTGGATAGGAGGCAAGTTTTCTATTATTGGTCTTCCTGAAGTCAAATTGGATTTGCTGATGGTAGTTTTGCAGAAGCTAGGTTTCTTGTTGCAAGATTTCTGTTGAACCAGGGCTTGAAAGTGGATGAAAATTTAGGTTAGAATGGAGAATGAAGGCATAATGAGGAAAATTGTTTTGGATTAGAAGAGCAGGAGCAGTAGTCTAGAGTATGGAAAGGAAGAGTAAAAGTTCCAGAGATCATCCCATTGGTAACTCGGTGGTGCTGAAGAACATGAGGTTGGGAATGGTTGAAGGGAGGGTATTCTGTGTAATACCCTCCCTTCAACCCATTTGGCCTCTGCAATGTATCTGGAAGGAGAACTGGTTAAAAATAAAGGCATTGGAAGAGTGGAGAAGGTTATTAGGAATTCGGGTAGGTAGCTGTACAATTTGTATTAGTTTGTGGGAAATCTTCTCCAGTTTGGTCGGTGGTATTGGAAAAGGAGAGCCAGCTGGAGTTAGGGTTGTCACCTAGGAAGATAATTTCACTATTTGAATTGCCAAAAAGTCAAATTTTGTGGATAGGAAGGTGAAAAGGTCAGAATGGTTCTAGAGCTTGGACACTGGACTGGTAAATACAACAGGTATGTCACAGGGTGGTCAACTCAGATTTATTATTTTTAGCTAAAAGTTCTAATAAAATAAGCAAATCTAAATTAAAACCATAAAAATAAATTTAAAAAAAAATTTTTTTTATAACCAAGTTCATCTTGTTATCTAGTGTTTACAGTGTGATAAAAGCTCAATAGATATGGTAAAGGTTTGGCTTTCATCATCCTTTGCAAGTGTTCCAGTAACTTTCAGGCTGTACTATAGCATTTGTTATGCCATATCAAGCCAGATTTCACAGATAATAAAGCAGTTACCATTTCTGCTTCCATTCTTTTTTTTTAGTTTAGATTTATTATTCATGTTATAATTACAACAACATGAATTCTGAAAGTTCTTTTGAAAGAAGTGCATCCTGATGTATCTTTATACTGCACAACCTAACTCCAGAAAGTTTCAGTATTGGTGTTACATTTTCACTCAGTTAAATTATTTATTTTTTATACTAATATGCAGAAGCAGATAGGACATTTTGGATTCCATCAAGCTAATAATTGCAAGAGATTTTTCAACAGATAAAAATGACATTTTTGAGAATATGCAAATTTCTGGTAGTTTTTGCTTCAGTTTAAATAAAGCCAAAAGAAAATTTTGAAATTTTTGTGTTAACTTGTTGACTGCCACAGCAATTTTCAGGATTTGGGTCTCAGAAGCCAATTTCATTTAATTAAAGCATATTATTCAAAACCCTAATCATAATGCATAGTAATCACATGTACATGAACAGAATAAATTTTCTGTTCATATACACCAGCCTTGATTTTTTTTGTTTTCTTCCGAGAGGCCAACTATCCTTGGTTAAGCTTATATACCACGAATATACTCACAGCTGCACGAAAAAGGCAAGTCCAGCAACTACAAGATAACTCATAGTTGGCCAGATCACCTGCTACAAATTGTCTCATAGTTGGCACTCAGCGTGTTAAAGAGCTTTATTTATCCTTGGTAATTCTGTTAAGCCTTCTTAATTCTTCAATTTTTCTTACAAATCTATTATTCCAAATAAGTCTTTGGGTCTGGAAGTTCCTCAATTTTAGTAGCTGCAAGTATGTGATTTACTAGAATTATCACAGATTTCTTTTAACCAATCTTTAAATAAATGATTAAACTTTTGTTTTTATTGTTTTACTTTTGACTTTATGATGGGGTATAGAATTTGAAAATAATTTGCAACAGCTTAAACTGCATGTGTCACATGAATCATGAAGAGAAATGGATGACTGGCTGATTCTGGCACATATGCAAGTGCCAGTCAGTCAGCCATGCTACTCATTCATGCATAATTAAGTAGATCCAATTTCTAAATATTTTATAACAGAAAAGAATTTCTACCATCATTTATTTGCATTTTCATTTTAAAATATAAAAATACCAAATTTCAAATTACTATGGGCATGCAGTCCTGGATAGTTAATCCAGGTGTGTGTGTGTCAAGCATCTACTCCCTGGTGAATGTGAAGGTTAAAAAAAATCCAAGCATATCCTAGACAAGATTCAAATCCAAGTCTTTCACTGTAGCAGTTACCAACTGAGCTAGCAGAGGTTCATGAAAATTATTCTTATCTCCTCAAATTTTTATTCCTTAAGGTTGATTTTCTGCAGTATTTCCCAAATGGCAAGGTTATCATCATTGGGCACTTCATTGTTTAAAACTCCATCTTCTCATCTTCTCCTTATGTGTTTCCCAAGCTTTAAAATTACATGCCTTTAAATCAAATGTAAGCACGTTCCCTATCCACTACCTATACACAGTACTTAATGTACTGTAGAATGATTAACCAACCTCTCATGTATAGGCTCAGGGAAAAAAAAAAAGAAAAAAAAAGCCTCAATAATGCAATTGGTAGCAGCATTGTTCTTTAGTTAAAAAGACTTGTTCAGATTCCTCCTACAAGGTTGAAGAATCTCCATAGGGGCTTTCAACTGCCCAATGTTTTCCCTCTCAAAAAAATTCATCCTGTAAAATCACACACAAACCAGCCAGAGGAATGTATGCAATTAATGGGTGTGTACACACACACACACACACACACACTAGCTTCATTAAGCACTTATTTATCTGAATATCAGTTAATATTGTTAGCATGTCCTAAGCATAACTAGTCCCCCCCCCTCCCCTGTTAACTAGGTCAACCATTCCTTTTCTGTGGAATGTTTTTTTCTCAGCTTTGTGCCCTTTGCAACTATAGTGGTGGCAAGTGAGATGATTATCATAAATTTTACTCCTATTGATATTCTCAGGGTTCACTCCAACACATTTGCTTTGAACAAAAATCACTGAAAAAATGCCCTGTTATGCTTAAACCTCCAGGCAATAACAATTCTTTATACCCAAAGTGGCTGGAGACAAAAACTTCCACACTAAGCTTGCATCAGCTTAAAAAATTACTGTTAAGGGTTAGAATCCCCAAAACTTTAGGTCAGGATGGAGCATAATTCTGATTTAAATTGCAATGATGCATCAGGGTACCTTTGCCTCTTCCTGGTGTTTACCATGTTCATGTGCCTGTCATAGTTTGTACACTCAGAGCATTAATTAGGTTCATAGAAGCCAAGTTACTTCGTTATGACGTGCCATTGGGTCTAACAGCAAGGAAAAAGATAATAGGATTATTTTCCTGTCTAGTTGGCTTTAGTGGTTAGCATATCCTTTAACCAACAGACTGCTAGTTCAAATTCCACTTGGGTATGGATGTTTGTTATTTGCTCTTTAGGTGAGAGATAAATTTTCATTGTCTGAAGCAGGTTCAAAGAGTTCCATGTTTAGTCTGTTTTGCAGGGTTTCCAACTTATGTAAAAAAAACGCAAAAATAATAAAAATAGGAAAACAGAATCCCTTAGCTCACCCATGGTACTAATGTATGATCAGTTTTACAATCCTTCATGGGTGGGAGTCATTTATATTATAGATTTATTTATTAGTAAATACTTTAAATCTAAATAAAGCATTAAGATATAATTAGCAATATCCTTTTTAATGCTTGTCTTGAATTTGTCTGATATGCAATTACTGAAGGCAGGTGATAATTTCTCTTTACATGTTTATGTAGATATAAATGATGAATAACAGTTGAGGCTGCATGGAATAGCCTTACAACTTGATTTTACATTGAAACATCATGTATACATTCTTTCTGTATGGACCTCTACATCTTATACTTACAGTGGCTTAACAATTTCCCTCTCTTAATACATTATATTCCTTTTCTAGGAGCTGCTGAGCCTTTTTAATTTAGGTCTTGGTTACATTTCCATAATTTCTCTACTATATATCTTAAATCTTAAAGTAAAAATTATGGTCCTGACAATTCCTGTTTGTCCTGAGACCAAATTATTCTTCTTCATTTTTCTCTTCAATAATTTATTCTTGATTTTCACATTCAATTTTATTTCCCTTTTTTTTATAGGTGAGTACTGTATACCCTAATCACTAGAAATTTTACCTTCTACTCAAGCCTTCTTGACAACATTGTTACATCCTTAAAATTTTTGTATCTCTATATTTAATTACTTCTGTACAAATATCAACTCCAGCCACTTGCACATTACTAGTTTCATAATTTTTTTCTACTTTCCATAATGAAATATATTGGCGATTATATTATTCCTGGATATTTTCAACCACTGTTCCATTGCGGTCCTTACCTTTTTTTTTTTTTTTTTTTTTTTTCAAGGTGCATGTGTATATTGCAAATTATAAATTATATACATTTGTCAGGTTCATTTTGCCCATCTATTTGCATGCTGATTATTCTGAGACTTGGTGATTGAACTGATTTTATTCAACTTTTATTTGAAATACAAAAATTGGATTTTTAGTGGAACCTAATTTTTAATGAAACCTAAAATGAATTTTAGGTTTCATTTTAATCGTTTGCAATTGTATAAAGGAATAATATGTATCACTATTATATACTCTATGATTATAGTACACAAAGCAAATTTATGCAAACTAAAAACTGGGTTGCTTTTTTCATAAGCATGGTATAACTTTTTGATGCACCGATTTTTACAAAAGTACCACCATAACATAACATTGGTAACAAACATAATAGTTGTCACATATTGTTGAAAGTTTTCCCACTTGGTTATATTATGAATTAAAGATGCCAAGCAATTATATTCTTGGTGTCATCCTTTATCCGAGTGTAAGCAAACAAAGTTTGCATGTGAAGTAACTTCATGACTGGGCACCTCTATATATAGAGGCTACTGACTTCACATCAGTTGCCTTAATATTCCATAATGCAATGCACATATCTTTACAGACATGTATAATGCTGTGCATTATGGGAATGGCCACATCTCTAATCCAGAGCATTTTAGTAATTAGGTGTGACACCGTTTACTTGTATATGGAAATATGACTTCTGCATTACTTCAGCTTTGAAATCACTTCTGGGTCTGGCTCCCACTGATGAGACTTCAATAAAGCTCGAAACTGGTATGGATAGTGGCCCTTCCCATAATGCAACACATATCCTTATAGACATTATACATGTCTGTAAGGATATGTGTTGCATTATGGGATACTAAGGCAATTGATGTGAAGTCAGTAGCCTTAATATACAAATTTCCCAGTCATGCAGTTACTTCATGTGCAAACTTTGTTTGCTTACATACTTGGATAAAGGATGAAACCAAGAATATAATTCCTTGGCATCTTTAAGTTGTCAATATTCAGTAGAAATCCTGAAATTGAAACTTCAGCTTTGAAGAGTTTTAAGCTGTATTGAGAGCAAATAATTTAGAGAGTTGGTTTGTGTGTGTGATAGTATATCTACTATAGGATTGTCTAGATGATTTTAGTCATTTGGTATGAGACCACCATCCTGCACTTATTGGAGGTCTGAAGTGGCTTGATAAGGTAACCATTACTTAGTGTCTAGACCAAGGTTCTCATATTATATAATATGGGTGGTCAAGTTTCCTAGGCCCAAGAGTCACATAGGACATTTTTGGATACTTGTAAGCAGCAAGATATTTTCTTAAAAAATGAATTATTAAAATTGGTTAAATATAAATATTAGACATAAATATATAATTATGTATTTGTCTAAAATACATATGTATCATGAATTTTTATCTTTTATGATAAACACAATA
This sequence comes from Typopeltis vanoorti, assembly GCF_054136105.1. Classification (NCBI taxonomy): domain Eukaryota; kingdom Metazoa; phylum Arthropoda; class Arachnida; order Uropygi; family Thelyphonidae; genus Typopeltis; species Typopeltis vanoorti. The sequence continues at coordinate 86,043,569 of NC_143561.1, read as the reverse complement.
AAGCCAGGATTTGGCCACCACTGTTGCATAACCTTAGCCCACTCATAATAGTATTGTATTGTGGATTACAGTAATTTTTTTTTCCCCCCATCAAGACTGGTTTCTGACATGCTCCTTAAAATGCACTTTCTTTTGGTAAAAGAACACTTCGGTGTGTTTGTGTGTATTATTTATTTATTTTACTATAATTGAGCTGTGTTTTAATGTGGTTTATATAATCTGGGAACCTTGGTCTAGATATGGTGGCTTTATCATTTCCATTGCTGAAACAGTTCCTGTAATGAATATCACAGCTGAAATTTTCATTTTAATTGGACCATTTAATGACAAAATTATGTTTACAGTACATGGGGGGGGGGGGGTATTCCAAAAGTAATACCCATGTGTGCTAATGGTGCTTAGAGTATGAGTAGTCTAGTCTTCTCTCACCATAATAATTTAGCATATGTTAGTATATGATCAAAGTTGTTTCTTGTATGTTATTACGTGCAGAATGGCAAGTCTTGAGTTCATGAAAGTGTAGTTTGATGTGTGAAAATATAAGCTGTTGAAATTCACTGTTATCTACAAGTCTTTTTTTTTAATGTTGAAGCAACTGTATGTGAGTACTGTATTGCGATTGAGCAAGAACAAGAATCAACAATGAGAGATCACAAAGTGAGCTGCCAAAAATGAAACTAATGATTTCCATAAGTGGAAAACTGACTAGTTAGAGAAAATTAGCAAAAAAAAAAAAAAAACACTTGCACTAACTATAGATGAAACTGGAAGTTTGTTGCCCATTGCTTCAATATTACCAAAGGGTGGGCAATGCTTTTCTTCACAAAATCCTGATTATGGACAAAAGTTAAGTTCATCATTATGACCCCAGAATAGAAATTGTACCACTGTACCCCACCCAGATCAAAAAAAAGTCCAGCCTTCCACAGAAATTTGTTGTCTTTTAGGCAGCAAAGATGCCATTCACTAGGACGATATAGTGAAGGAAACAATAAATTGTGTTTGTTGAAGAATAGCCATTGACAGTATGTGGCTATGCATGAGCACATTTACTTCAACAGCTATCTAAGAGACTGGATCTGACAGTGTGGAACATCCTCTCTACAGCTTGAAGTTGATTCCATCATATTTCTTTCCTAAATTGATGACAAGAATATCCATGTAGAAAATGGTTACAAAAATAACCTGAAGAGTTTTGATATGACATCTTGGAAAAACTTTTATGACGAAGAAAATGTATTGAAAGGGAATATGTTGGAAAATAAAGTAGGGACTTTATCTTTTTTTTTTTTTTTTTTTTTTTTTTCCCTCATATTTCTTTTGGTATAAAGCTAACATGGAGACATTATTTTTTGATCATCTCCCCCTCATATTTTTCTACAGCTTATAATGTTGGAGTCTTGACAAGTAACAGACTGATTTGGAGGAAAATTGTAGATAGGAAGTTAGTAATGATGTAAATTTTTCATGTAGTACTATCATATCCTGTACACCCTCTTGAGGGTACATGTCAGGAATTTGATGATGATGGTTCTGTATAGAATGCTTTTGCAAAACATACCTTTTTTTAACGATTGTCTGTACTTATTTCCTTTAGATCTTTATTTGACCGTATGTCTTGATGTCAATAATTTTTTCTAAAATCCCTTACTAACTTCAGTTATTTAAAAATGATTTCCACTAAGCGCTGTCCTTAGTGGCATGGATGCACTGTGAAACAGTACTTCTGTATTTGAATTCTGCTGCAGTGTGAGTGAAAAGTTGCAAAGATCTTCAGGTGATAAATAAAAGTCAGCGCCTCACCCTTTTTGAGGTCCCAGAGTGGTTTGAAAAGTAAATTTCATCTCTAATCACAGTTCTCTGATTATCTCCTCTCTACCTCATCAGTAGCAGCTATAAGTTTTTCTAAACTTTTTTAAGTAAGAAAAAAATTTCAGTATTTGCATAAATAAGAAGCCATTAAAGGATTTAGATATTTTGCTAGTTTTCTCCTATTAATAACATCAGCATTTCATTGTGTTTGCTGTTATAATTTGTTTCTGAAATCCGATGCTTTCCAACCTCTGAACTCCAGTATATGCTACATGCTCTGTGATATGTTATTGGTTAAAAACCACTTGCTCATGCAGTTTAAATCTTCTAGCTTCAGCTTTTGTCTTCAGGTACAAGCAGTACCTACATGTGTTCAAATGATAACATTTCATAATTTTTGTATTCTCTTCATTCAAAAAAGCATTGTGACTGACCAAGTAGTGACCATCTTTGTGCCACAGAATTTTTTTGTCATCTTGAAAACTAATACAGTTGATTCTCACTATAACTGCTGAGGAGTTCCATAGGCATAATACCATTTTAAAGAAAATTCACTATGCCAAAATGTACTGTAACAAGCTGTTCCTGTGGCTGTTAGAAGTTTGTTACAGTAAGTAGCAACTGTGTCTTACCATGATGACAACAGTTATCAAGTGAAAACAATATGCCATGGTAGATTGGTTTAGTATTCTCATGCTTTTGAGAGCTAGATATAATGATCTACTATATCTGGTTCTCAAAAAACCAAGACATTAGTTTACCAGTCTCTGGAGTTAGTTAATATGTTGACCCCTCGAACAGCATATTCTAATTATACATTCAGTTTCTTTCCAGAAATCATCCCTGTCAAGATAATTGTGTACAAACTAGACAGAATAACATCAGAGTGCATTCTTAAAATTAATTTCCATTACTTTCATTTATGCATTACTTGTTATTTATTACTGAAAAATTCAGTGAAAATAAGGAATACCAACTTTTTGTTTAAGTTGTGTTTATGTTCAAAATTATTTTCAATCCATTATCAGTACTTACTACTTCACACACTCAAATTTATATTTAAACTTCTGATGTTTGAGTTATGCTTTTCTTTCTCTCCTAATGTAGACTGCAGTGTTGTTGTTGCGTATTGATGATATTGTATCAGGATCAAAGAAGCATAAAGAGAATGAAAATGCAAGTACTCCATCAGCACCCACAGAAGAATCTATGAAGGAATAATATGGCAAAATACATAAAATAACAAAAATAAAAGCTAAATTTGGATCTTAATGTGAGCGGGTCTTTCTCCCCCCCCAATCCTACCTCCTTATTATCAGTTGAAGCAACTTCTGTAATAACTAAAGCTGTGCTTTTTTTAAAATCCCTTGTGGGACTGTGTATGTTTTTTTTCTAATAAAAAGCTATTAATTTATGCACTAGATGGTATTATTTATAAATATTATAAATGTTTAGATTTTTTTTTCTAATAAAAAGCTTTATACACTTGTTACAGTTTCTGCTGAAGGTGAGTTAGCCAGACTTCACAAATGAAAGCTAATTGGCCAAAGATAAACCTGAAAACATGCAATTTGCAAAATATTGGGTTGACTTGCCACTTCTGTAGGATTAATTAGGTATACATGAAGTACAGGATGGTAATATAATGATCAGTGAACAACTCTTTATTTTACTATCCAGCAGAAAACAATGCAGTTAATAAACAACTTCTCTATCACACAGGCACCCTGCTGTACAGATTGAACATGGTACTATTTTTAGCCACTTCAAGCTTCCAGCAAGCAGGGTATTGTTCTTGCCTCATACACTAAAAATTTCTGTCACGTTGAAGATGTTCACAAACATTCGGAGTGACATTCTTACCCTTTTTGGCTTGCAAAATACTTTAGATGCTTAAAAATTGTGCATGGTATCAGTGATGGCTCGTGGCTTGAAATTGTGGAGGTGCTGCAACTTTCGAAATATACGTACACACTGTAAGTACAGTGTTTGGATAAAATATCAAAATTATGGTAAAAATTTAAAAAAAAATTATACAGTTTAGTATAATTCAAAATTACTTAAAAATAAAATCCATTCCTTTAATATGTAATTAAAGGAATGGATTTACAATTTTTGGACATTACAATTAAAGGATTTGTCCAAATATTAAAAATAAATAAGTAAACATGATAAGCACTACAAACACTACTACTGGTGCAAACTGCATATAAACAACAATGGAACTGCACGACGGAGATAGTGTTGCATTAGGCTAACAACTCATCTCACTGACGTGAATATGCTTGCGCACGTAGTAATATGACACTGTAGGAAACACAGTGCTGGTAGCGTCCTTCTCCCTCCTAAGTGCTACAAGATGGATTTTTTTATTTTTTATACAAAATAAGAGAATTGTATAGGATTGTTGATGATAAAATTAATTACAATCAAATATTAATAAATATATTTATAGATCGAGAAAATTGGGGGTGCTGCATTCCGCAGTGCCTATGCACGAGCCACTGCTACTTGGTATCAACTTGTATTTACACTAATTCTACTTTTTTACTGGTTGATTGGTCATATTACTGAAAACTCAGATGATATCAATACAGTTAATGCAGAACACAATAGCAAGTGAATGCCATGGACTTCAACTATTGGCTTAGAGATTCTGTACAATAGAAGTTTTAAAAAATTAGTTGGGTTATCATAATAAAATAAAAATACAACCAGTAAATGTTATCCAAATCTTGGATAGCTCCTCAGAATTGGTTATAGGCAGCTGATGCAAAAATTAATGCACAAAGTGCAACAAATTTATCTACAGCAAAATGCTTAAAGAGCAGTTAACAACAAATATAGAATATTCAAATCTTGTATTGCAAACAATTTCTCTTGATTTTCTTACAACTTTCTAGTGATTGAATAAGCGATGTTTCAAGTATTATATGATCTGATAAGCAACTTTTGTACATTGTGCAAAATCAAGCTGTACTGATTCCTGTAGTAATAGCTGGTTTCAATTCAAAGTGTGGTTTTATGGATTCAGAAATCTTGCTGCTTTTCTTTTTCGAGCAACATACTGTAATGTTTACTTCTCATGTTATCATTTTGCAACTCTGATTAAACTAAAGCTTTTTCCAGAAAAGAACACATTTACTCCAGTGTATCCATAGTGAATGGAATGAGCTATCTAACCTATCAGATAATGAAATTACTTAGTATATCTAATGAGCAAAAGCAGAGCTAATCATTTAATCCAAAAACATTCAGAATTATATATTTCCAACAGATATTTTAGCTAGTCTAGATGAATGGTTGTCAACCTCATACATTTAGTACCTTGACTGGGCTAAAGTTAGATAATCTGACTCCCTTACCCCATAAAACCAACATTTTTTTTTAAACCGCTGTAGTCTTGCAATTAACAAAGTCATGGTGGTCTCTCATTGTGTGTTAAATCAATCATGTAATATAAACACTTTCTATTTTCAGATCGAAGAACAAAATTGCTTAGTAGTGTCTATAAAAGAAGCTATAAGCCACCACCTTTGAACCTGTTTGTTGGAGATATACGATTGACATATTCATCATCTGGAAGACAGCAAACGTGGACTAAATTTTTATTTTTTGAGAAAGGGGAGGAAATTTAGTTCATGCTCACTAATTCTTTATAACCCTAACCGTATGAGTCATCTTTCTGCTAAATCTCAATATCCTATACAGAAGTGTTGTCAAAATTCCTGACATATACACTCATGGGGTGTACGGGATTTTATGATAGTACATGAAAAGTTACATCATTACTAACTTCCTATCAACAATTTTCCTCCATATTTGCCTGTTTGTGTTAACATTGCAATATTATCATCATATATTTCTGTCTTCTAAGGCACTTTTTACTGCATCAAATCCACCTACATCTTGGGCTTTCTGCCATTTCGTTCATCTTTTTCCTGCCATCCTGGCAAAGAACACTTGTTGAGCTATTTTTTCCTCTCCCATAGAGAAAGAGATCTGTTTAACATCTTCTGTTTAAGTGACTATACTATCACAGATTAGTCTGCTAACAATCTCAAGTTCTTTCCTAATATCCTGGTTTTTAATTTGATACTGCCATTAAGGCCATCTGTTCACTCTACTAACCTTTCTCAGAAGTCTTCCTTGTTTGATCAAGAGTTTTATTTCTAACCTAGCTCTCAGACCCCTAAGTTATTGGTTTGAATGCTGTCTTGTATATAGCTAGTTCAGTGTTTTGATTAATCTCTCTTTCTTATTCCGTATAAATTTATTCATTTGACTTCCTACAATTTGGGATTTAGCCGACCAAATTGTATTCTTATTGGCTTAAACCAAAATTTCAAATGAGTACAACATGGCAGAATTTCATGCCGGCTGGGGCGGCACCCAGTTAAACAAGGCCCCCATTGTTTTTGCCAGGGAACCAAGGCGAACAGCAAAACGTCAGCTACTGGAACAAATCTGAAAACACATCCCAACTCAATATCACCACATTTAAAGATCGGTACTATCAACATAGAAGCCTGAATGGCAAAGAAATGAAGCTAGCTGAGGAATTAGATAAGTACCAGATCGACATAATAGGGGTGACTGAAACAAAAAAGACAAAAACTGGTGAGATCTTTCTAAGCAATAAATACAAAATGTTATATTCAGGAAATGACAATCAAGGAAAAGCAGGAGTAGCCATAGTATTCAACACTAAATACGAGGCTAATCTTGAATGGCAGGCAGTCTCAATTAGAGTGATGTGGGCAAATATGAGATTGTGGAACTGGACAATGAGACTTATTTGTGCCTATGATCCCACAGAAGGTTCTTCTAAGGCAGAAGTGAGGAATTTTTTGAGGCTTTAGAGAAAGCAACTGACACAATGAAAAAGGAAAAGTTGGTCCTTGCTGGAGATCTAAATAGTAGAGTAGGAAATGATTGTCAGACATACAGAAATATAATGGGAAAATTTGGAGAAAAGAGCAAAGCTAATAATAATGGCAAATACTTGTTGGATTTCTGCTCAGGACATGGACTGGTTATTACTAACACAATGTTCCAACATAAAAATGTGCACAAATTCATATGGAGAGAAGAGGCAAGGAATAAGAAAAATCTCATTGACTATGTTATTGTTGATAGTGATGTTTTATCCTTGGTGCAGGACACCAGAGTGTACAGAGGATTTGAAATTGGAAGTGATCACTATTTAGTCTTGAGCAGGATAAAATTAAATTTCATACTGAAAAGAATAACATGTAAGAAAGTTTGAAAGAGAATAAAAGTTGAGCAGCTCTCAGATGTGAACTGTAGACTAAAATGCAGAAATATTATTCATGAAAAAATGAAAGAGTCTGAGAGCATGAACCAAACCTTGGAGATTCAGTGGCAAGCCTTGAAGAAAACCCTGACTGATTCAGCCAGAGAGGCATGTGGTGAGCTTGTCTGCAAGGATAGAAAAATCAGAACTCCATGGTGGACACAGGAAGTTAAAGAGGCAGTGAAAGAAAAGAAAGCATATCAAAAGAAGTCATGGGACGACTTTGGCAAGAACATAGAAATTAAATATCAAGAAGGTGGCAAGGTATTCTGGAAGCTGTTGAAGATGCTCAGAAATGGAGGAAAGAGTGCTGTAAAAGGAATTAGAGGTTATTATAATTATGGCTATTATAGCCTGTTTTTGTTTAGGAGTCTCCCTTATTTTAAATACTCAAAAAAAAGGGTATATATATATATTTTAGGGCATTATGGGTGAGTATAGAAGGCAATTATAGCAGAATAAAAGAGGTGGAAAAATTTTGTACATACCTTGTTTCGATACTAGGATGTCTTCCAATTTCATGATCCTGCTGAAGGTTGTTTATAGCGTGGGGGGAGGTGCTTTTCATGCAGGAAAAATAAATTTGGAAACCCGGTTTTGTATTAATAATATATATATATATATTATTGTGTTTAAGGATGCTATTTTTTTTGGGGGGGGGGGGGAAGAAGGGGAAGGGTTTACTTATGGGGAAACTGGGGCAGGGGAGAGCGTTAACAGGGTGCAGACCGTTTCGGTCGACTGACCATTTTCGCAATGAGTGTAGGGCTATGTCAAGACTACAAGTTGAATCTGCCAAATAAGGGCATTTGTTGTCGCTAAATGGCCGGAGGCGTGGCTTAATTTGTAAGTTCTGGATTGTCCAACATTCGGAAATTAGGTAGGGTGGTGGATGTTGGTTGAAATTTCATCGCATTTTATGGCAATAGTTTTGGATATTCTAAGCATTGTTTCGTTGTCTTGTTTGTCTATGATTATGGCCTTGTCGATTTGGGGGATATGTTTCAATTCAAGGGCATAGTTGCAATTTCTGTCTTCCCTGTACTCTGTTTTATTTTTCTTTTTGATGTTGCGATGTTTTTTTGTGTTCAGATATTTCGGGATTCGAATATTGCAATCCCTGAAGTCCTCTTGTAGTCTAGTCCATAAAGACCTAATTGTAGAGCCAGTGTAGGTGACATCACAGTCTTTTTGACAAGGAAATTTGTAGACTACGTTGTGGTGTTCGAATATTTCTTTGTGTGTGAGAGATTTAGTGGGTTTTAAGAGAATTGCTAATTTTTGGTTCGTGGTGAATACTAGCTTATAGTCCATGTGTTTGAAAATGTATTTGTAGGCTTTGTATGTGTTTTGGATGTATGGCAATTTGATGACCATACACATAGGGAAGTCTGTTTTGGTTGTATTATTGTTACGACGGGATTTTGCCGTACTGTTCGTGTAACTTATTAGATGTGTGGGATAGTTGTGATTTTTGAAAACCTGTGTCAAATGCTTTAATTTCATGTTAAGATAATTATTGTTGGTTGAGAATTTGTAAGCATTGATAAATTGTGATAGGATGACTGATTTTTTTAACGGAATATGGGTAGTATGAATTGAAATGGAGGTAGTTTCCGATATGTGTGGGTTTGTGGAGTAGCTATTTTGTTATTGCTTCTGATTGTCAGGTTTAAGAAATTGATGGATTTGTTCTATTCTGTTTCCATGGTGAATTGTAGTCTGTTGCTATAATCGTTGAGAGATGTTTGTAAGGCAGTGATGTGTGAGGGTTTACCAATGCATAGAATATCGTCTGCTACGTAGCGTCTACATCTATATGAATAATGTTTAAGAGGAGTAGCATGGGAATTTTCCCAGAAACTATACTGGAATTAGAGATGGTAAAGGTGACATGTAAACTGGAGAAAAAGATATCCTTGAAGTATGCAGTAATTACTTCGAAAATTTGCTAAATGAAACAAGCAGTGATGACAGCACAGTGGTAAAAAAACACTGACCAGGCATGTAGTCAAGAATACATATCCATACTTGAAGTAGAAAAAGCTATCAAAAGCCTGAAATGTGGAAAGGCAATATTCGACCAGAAATGCTCAAGTATGGAATTATAAAAGTCTTACAGTGGCTGCACTGCATAGTTCAGAACACCAACAGAGGGATGAATTCCAGATGATTGGAGTAGAGTTCTCATAGTACCCATATATAAAAAGGGAAATAAAACTGAATGTGAGAATTACAGAGGCATTCCATACTGAGTGTTCCTGGTAAGATAAATGCAAGTATACTTGAAAAACGGTTGAGAAGGATTGTGGAAGGGAAGCTTGATTAAGGCCAAATAGAGGCTGTCAGGATCAGATTTTCATTCTTTACAACAGATAGTTGAGAAATCATGGGAATATAACAAAGATCTGTATTTTAGTTTTGTAGATCTGGAAAAGGCATATGACAAGGTGCCAAGAGAGAAACTATTCCAAACGCTACAGTTATATGGTGTTAATGGGGCATTATATCAAGCAATACTTAGTTTGTATTTGAGTTGTAAGTCAGCAGTTAGAATTGAAGGAAGTACAGGAAGATGGTTTAATGTTAAATCTGGTGTCAGACAAGGATGTACATTATCCCCTCTGTTATTCATTATCTATATGGATCACATTATGAAGGAAAGTGGTATTAGACATGATATCAAAACTGGAGATGCTAATGTCAGCTCTTTGCTTTATGCGGATGATGTTATACTTCTAAATAAATCTACAAGTCTGCAAGATTCTCTGACTAAATTGAATAGCTGTTGTAATAGATATGGTATGAAGGTCAGCATTAAAAAGACAAAGACAATGAAAATTGGCAGAAACATTGAAAATATCAACTGTATTGTGAATGGAGAATTTATAGAACAAGTAACATTTCAGCTACTTAGATATGGAAATAGACACCATAATCAACAAAGCTATGGTAGGAAGTCAACTGAATAAATTTATATGGAATAAGAGAGAAATTAGCCAAAACACTAAATTAATACAAGACAGTGTTTAAACCAATTTTAACTTATGGATCTGAGAGCTGGGTCAGAAGTAAAACACTTGATCAAAGACTAGAGACTGCAGATATGAGAGTCCTGAGAAAGATTAGAGGTGTGAATAGATAGCATTAATGGCAATATCATATTAAAAAGGAGGATATTAGGAAAGAACTTGATATTGTCAGCATCCAGGAATGCATTAGCAGAGCTAATTTCAGGTGGTATGGTCACTTAAGCAAAATGGGAGAGGAAAGATTAGCAAAACAAATGTTCTCTGCTAGGTTGGCAGGAAAAGACCCTGAGGAAATCCAAGATATAGGTGGATTGATACAGTAAAAAGTGCCTTAGAAGATAGAAATATAAGACCTGATAATATTGGCGTCTTGGCATTTAACAGACTGATTTGGAGGAAAATTGTAGATAGGAAGTTAGTAATGATGTAAATTTTTCATGTAGTACTATCATATCCTGTACACCCCTTGAGGAATTTGATGATGACTTCCTACCATACCAGTTTTGGTAATTTTGCTGGCGCTTTCCAAATTTAATTTGCCATTTTCACTAAAAAATGTGCCTAAATAGCTGAAATGTTTTACTTATTCTATGGGTTCTCCATTTAGGATGCAGTTGATATTTTCTTTGTCTTTTTAATGCTGATTTTCATATCAAATTTATCAGAGCAGTTATTCAATTTGGTCAGGGAATCCTGGAGACTTGTCCCGAATTTATTTAGGAATATAACATCATCTGCATAAAGTATTGCTGAGAATAACATCTCCAATTTTGATATCAGGTTTAATACCACATTCCTTCATAATATCCATATAGATGAATGTACACCCTTCTTGCACATCTGACATCATCAAACCATCTTCCTATATCTCCTTCAATTTTAAATGCTGATTTACAACTCAAATAGACTGTACAAAAATTTGGTATTATTAATTATCATTAAAAAATAACATTTTGTATCTTAGAGACAACAATAAAATGACTTTTTCTTTACCAAATTACAAAATATTAGGATCACTTCAAATCCAGTTCAAACACTACATAGCTTTCTGAAATATCTAAAAGTTGCAGTCCTTGACAGAAAGTACCTGATGTAAGTAAAAGTTCACTGTTCCTCCAGAAAGCTTTACACTGGATAAACTTGTCCAGAGAAAAAAATGTCATTGCAAGATTGGGAAAAGTGAACATTATAAGCAATAATGTGGCCTATTTAAAAAAAAAATAATAATAAAATAAAATTACAATTGCTACATCTCTGTTTGTACTATGGATTGATTGGAACATAGTTAGTGTATACCAGAAGAAAATTTCTTACCTCATTGTTTTAAGGAATCAAGTTAACTCACATGAAACCTTAACAGGAATCAGATCGCATAATACTTCAGACCTCATTCATTAAAAAAATGTGGAAGAGAATGCAAGGGAGTTGATAGTAGGCATAGCATATGTAACAAGACTTTCAAAACTATAGTTAATAGCTCTTTTCCCATAACTTTTTGTTCTCAAGGTTCGTGCATATTTTTTATGTATAATAAGCATGATAGGTTTGTTTGCATGTAATACAAATGTGTTATTTGTAAAAGAAAATCATACACGTTTAATGAAAATTCAAAGAAAATAACTATTGTTCTCTGATATGCATGATCTTTACCAGCATTATTTGTATTTAAAAAAAAGTTTTCTTAGCTTTTTTTTTTTTAAATAAAATCAAGGAGTTTCCAATTTCCCATATCTAAGAATTCTAAGAACTCTACTCTAAGAATTCCCATAGTTTTAAGGAAAGAAATACCCCAAGTTATATTGGAAAATTAGGATTGCCATCTATAGACAACCAAACACAAAACTTGACGACAATGACGGATGTTTGTCACCCAGGAAATTCCAAGATATCTTATCTCAAAACATTGCCAACAATTCCATAGGCAAACCAAAACACCACGTAATGTCACAGAGACATATTCCCCCAAAATTTCCAAACACAACGTCACGATTCCTTATCTCTAAAAACACCTACAATGCTATACGTGAACCAAACACACCACGTGATGTCCCTGACAGAAGGGGAGGGGCAGCCAAATTCCAAACATTCCAAACCCTATCTTCATCTGAAAACAACACACAACCATGTCACGATTCCTTATCTTATCTTCATCTTGATCTAGTTAAAAGTGTCCCACCAATCATGACACGATATCCACTAATATATATTCCTTTTCCATTCAAAACAATAACGTCACTTATTTACAACTAACAAATGATGTCACTTATCTTCATCTGATAACAACACACACCCACGACATGATTCCTTATCTTCTCTTGATTTGGTCAGAAGTGCCCCACCAATCACGACACGAATCCTTATCTCTAGACATCACCCATAATTCGATATATGAACCAAAACACAAGACCTGACGTCACTGACACATCTGCCCCCAGGGAAATTCCAAACACATGACGTCGCCCACAATGACGTTATCAAATGAGCAACCAATCACGTCACGATTCCTTATCTTATCTAGATCTGGTTCATAGTGCATTCCATACTACTTGCGTTAACCAGGGTGATAGCTTTTAATGAAATGGACACTCATTAACTGAACAACCTCTTCTGCATCTATAACCCTCATGCCATCTGGATTTAGAAGAGTTATTCTTTCGTATTCATATATACTTGCAGCATATCGATAGAATTTTTGTGGTTTGTCTTTAGCATGCAGAGCCAATTTCTTTTTTTATACTCAGTTTTTACTTTATGTACAACAGTTGTGACTATTCTAGCCTGCTGCTTATAACGTTCATAACGGATGTAATCCTTATGCAAACGGTATTCCTTCCATATCGTCCTTTTCTTACGAATCTCTTGCTTAATAAGATTACACATGATGTGACCTACAATCATAGGTCTCAACACTAACTGGATTTAAGTGATCTGATATCATTAGCAGCACGCCCCTCCTCTCTATCCTTCCTAAAAACACTGTACCCAAGACACTCGATACCAGTTAGTAGGTCTGATTCTGATAGCCAGTTATCACTAATATCTACAATCTGAGGTCGCAACATATTGACTAAGGCAAGAAACTCTATCCCTTTGTTTCTGATACTCCTAACAGACATAATAATCTACCTGAATATTCTTTTGTATACTCTTGTTTGCAGTCTGCACAACTTGCAGATCTCTATTCTTCTCAAATGTTTTACACATGTGGACATCTTTGCACACACATATAATGGGTGCAAACCGGACGAACATAAACCTGAAATCGTTCTCTCCTCGCCAACATTTCCATGACAAAGCCTATTCCCGTCATTAACACAGTTATATAACATTATCGCTCTTACACTCACATTCACACCATTCCTCCCTTTATAACTTAGTTTCCCTGTATGTGTTAGGTCTCAAACCAGTTATTAATTTTCTAGACTCCTGATACCAAACGCATTCAGGTGTAGACCATTCCCTCTTATACAAATCCAATCTTCCCTCAAACTCACTCCACACATTCAAAAACTCACATCCATTCCTTCTACATAGCCTACGCATCGAATCGTTTGCCGTCAAAGTCCTTTTCAATTAATTTTTATCATAGCGAGGTAAAATACGATTTTCACTCTCGCCTCTTCCAACAACCCTTTCATGTCCTCTAGAATATCTATCTTAAATAAAATATCTAGAATATCTCACATCTAGAATATCTTTATCTTAAGTTTTCATGTCACCTTTATCATCTCTGATTCCTTTTACAGTATCCTTTCCTCCATTTCTAAGATTTTTCAATAGCCCCCATAATACGCTTCTACCTTCCTGATGTTTATTTTCTATGTTCCTACCAAAGTCTTCCAATGACGTCTGTTTAGCTCGTTTTATACAGTACTTCACTTTCTTACATTTTTCTCTGTATTCTCTAAGAGCACAAGCTGGCTTACTTTCCAGGAATCTTCGATATGCGTTCTTCGTTTCCCTGACTGCTTCTTTAACTTCCTGAGTCCAGCATGGAGTTCTAATTTTTTTTAACCTTAAAGACAATCTTAGCACATGCCTCTCTGGCTAAATCAATATTTTCTTCATGGTTTGCCACTGAATCTACAGGTTTTTTTTTTTTTTTTGTGTGTGTGTGTGTGTGTGTGTGTGTGTGTTCAATAATTTCTTTCATTTTTTTAAAAATAATATTGGAGTATTTGAGTCTGTGGTTCACCTCTGAACCTTGATTCAGCTGTTATTTTCAATATTCAATTCAATTTTATTCTACTCTCAATTCAATTTAAGCAACTCTTTTTAATATCTACTTAAATGAAATAATAATGAAATGGAGTAAAAATTTACACCAAGGAATTAAACTTTCACCTACAGTTAACTTAAACACTCTCCTCTTTGCAGACGACCAAATAATAATTACAAATTCTGAAGATAACTTACAGAAAGCTATTTTAAATCTAAATGAGATATCCAAAGATTATGGTATGATCAACGGAAAAATCAAAAACTATGGCCTTTAAAGGACAAGATCCAGCAAGAACTAAAATAGTAATAGATAACAAGATCTTAGAACAGGTGAATTCATTTAACTACCTAGGATGTATGATCACATATGAAAATGAAAAAGATATAAACGTAAAAATTGCAAAATATTTAAAAATAACAGGTGTAATTAACTCTATATTTAAACCAAACCTAGTTCAAAAACAAACCAGGCTAAAAGTATACAATACATTAGCCCTACCAGTCTTAATGTATGGAAGCGAAATCTGGACAATAAAACAAAAAAGACAAACAAAGATTAACAACAGCAGAAATTAAGTTTATGAGAAAAACTGCAAAGTATACCCTATTTGATCACAACAGATACGAAGATATTATGAAAGAATTAAACCAAGAACCAGTAATTGAAAAAATTAAAAAAAACATAAATGGATGGAACACGTTGAAAGAATGAAAACAGAAAGATTACCAAAACAAGCCTTAAAGTACAAGCCATTAGGAAAAAGAAAACCAGGGCGTCCTCTTAAACGATTCAACGATGACTTCTAAAGCCGGAACAGGCCATGCTAGGCCTAAATCCTTGATACGTATGATGATGATGATGAATTTTATTCTACTTAAAACTAAATAATGATCACTTCCTATTTCAAATCCTCGTATACTCTTGTGTCCTGATTAATGGGAAAACATTGATATCAACAATAACATAGTCAATGAGACTTTTCTTATTAAAATAATAATTAAATTAACAAAAAAAAATGAAAAACAAATACAAAAAAGGGCAAAAATTATGGCAGATTGCCTACAATGAAGTAATCCAAACAACATGCTGAAGCTTGAAGAGAGAAGAAGAAAGAAAAATACAGGACAGGGCAGCAATCTAGTGAAAACACCCCCATGTAAGTTCAAATTAATTAATTTCCGTTCGTTTATGCGAAAAGCTGTTGCTTTAGAGATGCCACGTTGCATCGCAATGCTACAGCGTTTGTGGCATATATCCGTGAACTATAGGCAGCAGTGGGTCGATAAATCTAGGATCGTTGCTGTTCCCTCTTGAAATATTTGATTCTAGTAAGGAATATTTCTGCGAATTGTCGAGGTTATGTATTTATACATATCTGTAATTAAACGCCAATAAAAATTGAACAAATGTTCATATTTTATGTATGAAGCTTACTAAATTTAGAACGGAAGTATTTTTATTTTTAAAAATCCTTATACGACTACAATATGTCCAAAATCTAACACTTGTTCTGAAACGATTTATGTTATTATTAGGTTATTTATTTATTTACCTTACTAAGAAAACAACGCATTATTTCTTACAAGTATAGTAAAGAAGAAATCCAATACAAGATTAATGTTTTATCAACTTAGAACCAAAAGACTGCTTCATTTTGAAAAAATCAAAGATTCGATGGCAAGCAGCTTAGGAGTTTGCTTAATTTCAGCAGCAAAGTGCACAAAAAAGTATATTTTATATTAATGTAAGTACGCTTATTACCGAAAATTGAAATATTGGTTTCTTCAAAATAAACGCTAGTATTTATTTTGATTATAATTGAAAAAACAGGAATAATATATACGATTTTTTTTCTTTAATTTATGAAGCAAGCAGTTTATAAAATCTCCTGTATGCACTGAAAATATTTCAATTATTTATATTCTTCCCCTCCCCGTTTATATTATTCAGTAAAATAAATCTACACGGCTACAAACAGTAGAGAACCAAAAATGCAGTACTGCGAGCAGATTACGATCAACCTTGAACTGAATTCACCCCATTGCCATAGCAACTGTACCCTGTAGCATACTTCGATCATCCAACCAATAGCGCAGTAGAACTATTCTTTAGGATAAGATCACAGCGCCACGGTGCAATAAATCTGAGACAGAAACATGTAACGTTAGCGCGCCTGTTCTCTTATTCTTTAGCTTTTGGTGTTATAAGGCAGGTGAATGATGTTTCTGATGATACTAATTGAATGCTGCTATAGTTCCGAATAGAAGTATAAATTTAACCTGCTAATTCGATTTGTGATCTGACTGATCGATTATTACTGAAGTGATCACAACAGGCAAAGAATATATACATATTAGGGTGTGAAATATGGTCGCTGAATTTACTAATGGTTATAAATGGTGAGACTCAAAACAACTTAGCAACTGCATTAAAGTCTGAAAGCTTCAGACCAATTTTCTTCTTGACTATTCTAAGGATGAATTCAATGTCAGCTGCAATTTCAAACTACATAATGAAAAATGCCCCAATCATGAAAATTGTCTCATGCTGAACAATCTTTAATCACCGATTTTGAAATGTATTATGCATTACAATAAAAATGATGCTGATGGGAAGTGGGGAGGGACGACTGAAGTTGCTCAATTATCATCTTCCCGCGCCAAATTTTTTGAGCCTGAGAGATATGGTGTTAGATGATTTTTTTTTTCAGTGCCTGATATGAGATTACTACTCTACTTCTTGGAAACTAGAAGTGGCTGAGGAAAAAAAAGTATCATTTTTGGCCTAGAGGAGGGCTCTCAGATTATGACATCCTTAGCCTATCAATAGTTTACAATCTTTGGAAGGTGTGACTGTCATAAAGAAGAATGTGGACTCTGATTCCGAATTAAGAGATCCCAAAAGTGAAAATATTCGTTCTAAGTTATTATTATAAGAATGTTATTTAAGTACTAGAAAAACCCTAAAATTTTAAAAGGAGAACAGCCGACACCAAAGGTTCCTAATTGAAATCATCTCCGTTTTTAGGTTCAGTCATAGACAAGGGCGGAACTGCAACAACCCCAATTTTTCTCGATATATAAATATATTTATTTATATATCGAGAAAAATAATAAAAATCAATCATATAGCACTTAGGAGGACGAAGGGCGCTAGCAGCACTGTGTTTACCACAGTGTCATATTGTTACGTATGCAAGCATATTCACGTCAGTGAGATACGAGCTGTTAGCCTAATGCAACACTATCCGTCGTGCAGTTCCACTGTTGTTTATATGCAGTTTGCGCCAGTAATAGAGTGTTCGTAGTGCTTATCGTGTTTACTCCGTCTCTTTAAATATTTGGACATTACAATTAAAGACATAACATTTGTTATAGTTTTTATTTTAGAACATTATTGTTATGATAATAGATTTTATCGATAATAAACAATATTTGTTCATGAAACAAAACAAGAAGAATATATTTTATTTGTAAGTAATTTTGAATTATACCAAACTGTATAATTTTATCGATAATAAATAATATTTTTTCATGTTTAATTTTTTTTTTAATTTTTATCATAATTTTGATATTTTATCCAAATACGTATACACTGTACTTACAGTGTGTATGTATATTTCGAAAGCTGCAGCACTCCCCCACGATTTCAAGCCACGAGCCGCCACTGATAATAGACTATCCGGGAAATAATACGAAAGCATATTGTTAGATTTATGTGTTGGTCTTTTTACACTATTATTCGACAGCTGATTATTTCATAAATACATAGTGTATAGATATATATCTACACGCTATGTATTTATGAAAATATCACCCACAAAAGTAAACTTTGCATATATTTGTACTAAAGGTACTAATCTAACCTTTACCCCACTAGTTAACTAAATGTGCAATCGTTAAATAGTACTGTAGGTGGGTCAAGGAATGGGTAATCTGGAAATATACACAACATCCATGATGTAATAGGTTTTTAAACTGCAATAGTTGGTAGATGAGGAACACTATCCATTCTGTTGACCGTGGCCTTGTGTTCTAAACAGACATTTTAATTTTCTGTTTTTTTTTCCTTATTTTTTATGGTACGCTATACGAATATAACATACAACTTATAATATAAATACAGTATATTAAAAAAACTTGAAACTGAAAACTATTAATTTATTAAACTTTTCAAGCCATATATGTTAGCAAGGTAAGTGAGTCATCTATTCTTAATTGTGCTGCCCATAAAAGTTAAAATGTTCACTAATATTATGGAATATAGATACGGGAATTTTCCTGTATCTATATTTATTTAAAATAAATTATTTAATATGACCAACATCTTCGGTCTCATCAAGACCATTTTCAGTGCTGCATAACTTAGACGCAAAATAAAATACCAATTGAAACGTTTTGCACACGTGGTATAAAATGTAGTAGTAGAAACAGCTCTATCTGTAATATTGCGACTGAAGGAAAAGATATTGAAATTATTATCAAATAATAAATTATTTAACACAGTCATGAGTAGTACTGAGCGGGTTAACAGGATCCCCGTTTTACTCTCTTGAGGGGAGAACAGTTCACACGAGGAACATATATTTTGTGTGGTTACCTTCCGAAAAAGAAAACTATGATGTTTCCTATTGAACTTATTTCCAGGCAGAGAGAGAGAAGCCCGTGTGGCAAAATCTTTTTCCAGGGAAATTGTGATCTTAGATCTAGATAGGATTTTAAATGAATTTATGTTTGAACTTTGTAAGTAGGGTAGATCACCGCTTTACTCTAAATCGGGTAAGATGTGGGGGGGGGGGGGGGGTAATCTCTAAACTATAAAGGATTTCTCGTGTTCTCCGCCAAAATAAATGGCTATTGGTGAAAGTGGGTTACTCCGGTGGGTAGACTAGGCAGGGATATCTATAATGCAATTATTTAAAATTGCAGTGCAGTCATTTAGTGAAGAGCCAAAATCCCAGTGAGAAATGCATTGCAATTCTCCCTGTTTGCTGAAATTATAAAATGGCAAGTTTATAAAGGAGATTGAGTCATCACAATATTCGTATTATTATAGTAAACTATCTGTCTGCTGTAATTATTATCAATACCAATAAATACCAGGACCTAACGATCAGAGAATTTATAAAGTGTTTCGGTGTTTTGTGTATGTATATGTATTTTCCTGTTTTTATAGTGGAAATTTAATGTTTCTGTGCAAGATGATTCCATACCTTGGGTAGCTCATCTATTAGCTGTATAACTGGCAGAGTAAGCTGTCTGGCAAGAAGTGTATATACCTGTATTACAGGTATGTACAAAATGTCACACACACACACACACACAAAAAGAAGTTTTAGCTTCAGTAGATAGGAATTTTTGATATTATACATACGTATAATATCAAAAATTATGAATAATTTAAAAATATTAATGCATACGTATTTCAGTTATATGGCTGGAATCTCCAAGAAAGACAACCTCGCGCTTGGGAGTATTTGAACGACAGTGAGTGTGTGGAAGTTGTATAACTTTAACACAAATTAAGGATAAATCTAGAAAAAACAGTCTGAATAGCAAATTACGTGGGTCAATCTTAAGCGGATTAAAGAAATATCTTCTTCTTGGCATCGCGTATTAGGAAATTGTTTGCCTGTAACGTTTTCAAGGGTTTAAAAAGTCTTCTGCCCATCTCCTCCAGGGTCTTCCTCTTGATCGGTGTCCCTTTGGTTTATATTTCCAGGCAATATTTGGCCATCTGTCTTCATTCATTCTTTCTACATGGTTTTTCCAGTTCTTTCTTTGTTTGTGAAATAGCAAAGCCATTTAATCCGCTTTAGAATCACCGTTAAACGCGTAGGCTTTGATAGGAAAGCTCGAATGTTTTTTTTTTTTTTTTAGATGTGCAGAAATGCTCTGTTCTGCATGATTTAAATAGAGAGCAGCAACTATCGTCGAGATCAGAAATGGCTGTCCAATAAGTGGAATCTTAACCTATACTATATTGCAAAGCAGTATGCTGATCATCCTTCCTTGTGGATAGCGACTTTCGATTACAATAAGGCATATTCTCTCTTTCACTATCGTACTATCATATAATTGACGTGCTCTGGACCTAAGTATCGGCATCGATGAAGCTCTTTGGTCGGAAAGACATGGCTCCCAATCTTATATAGGACGCGAACATTTACAAGGGATTTTCAATCGAATGGTGCATTAGCAGTCTCATACAGGGGTGGAAGGTTTCCTTCCTAAAATCGGATTTCTCATCCCTAAAAGCAATAACTTACCAGAAGACCCCCTGCAATTAAAAGACATAATACGCTAAATTCCAGGTCTTAGTTGCTTTGGCTGTAATTCGAAACAGCCAAACCGCTGGCTCTTGCAAATGGAAGAAGAAAATCCTACAACGCCGTTTATTTCTCACAGGGAGCAGATGAGCCTGATTAACTTCTTGAAGATGATTGGACAGCAGTCCTATCCTTAGCCATCACTGATAACGGACCTGAGGCTATCAATGATATCTTAGACATCCAGGGAGGAGAATACAACAGATAAACTGTCACATCTCGTGGTCACTAACACTTTGTTATTGCTTCAAATAGTGGGAGTTCTACAGTAAAATTTCTTGAGTCGTCGCGAAGTTAGAACTGGAAATTCTAATAAAAATATTTCTACTCGCCTTGACAAAGAGCGACTGATTCGAGAATCGGTTGAAAAAAGGCCTCGGATAAGTTCCTCTAAGCAGACATATAATCCAGAATTGAACCTATAATGATCTTTCTTCTGGTGGTCCAGCACTCCTATGCTCTCCAATTTTCAGCCTAGTCTTGAAGATCAGTACTAAAATCATTTCTAAACCTTTATTTTCATAATGTTGTTCAACCATCATACTGCACCGCTAAAAATGTTGATGTAGGCTGAAATTTAAGTTCTTTTTCTATTAAAAAAAAGAAACCTCCAATAAATAGGGGTTATACTAATCGTACATGAAAAGATGAAATTTCTTAACTACCTTAAATGCTTTTGCAAACATCATTGATACTGAAAGAGAAGACTTTATCCACTTGATCTCATTATTACAAGGAAATAACAATGAAATAGTTAAATGACAACCAAAGTAGTATAAAAAAATGTTAAATCGGCAATTATTGGGTAAACTCCGAACTGTATAAATTTGCTGGGAAAAATTTCATGAGATATTAAAAATTTTAAATATCAAAATTTCCAAGGGTGACCCTTCGTTCTCTTTTCTTCTGCACTGTGCCGAAAAAAAGTCAATGTCAATCCTATAAAATCCCTTTATTATCTTATATGCTTCTATCGTATCTCTTCTCTTAATTCTTGCAAGCTATTTTTTGGAACCCGCAGACCTTCAATCTTTTCTCATAGGAAACATTTCACAGACCTGCAACAATCTTTGTCACTCGCCTCTGAATCATCTCCACTACTTCTTCATCACCAAAGAATTCAAGCAACCAGATATGTGCGCAATAGTCAAGATGTGGCCTTATTAATGCCTTATAAAGTGGAACAATAACTTCTATATCCCTGCTTGTCAGTGTGTTCTTCAACAACTATGTAATCTGATGTGCTGTTTTGGACACCTTTGCAATATGCCCTCTAGACTTCAATTTTCTGTCCATAATAACCCCGAAGTCCCTTGCCTCGTCAACATTTTGCAGTTCATTTCCATTAGTATAGCACGCAGCATGTGATCTCATCCTCTCAAAGTGCATCACCTTACACTTAGCTACGTTAAACTGGTAGCCCAGCCATTTAATTTTTCCCAACCCCCCAGCATATTTAAATCACCCTGCAAGATCTCTACATCACCTTCAATGACTATGGCTCTTCCTACTTTTGCATCATCATCAGCAAACAAGTAGATATTTCCAATCAAATTATTTCCAATATCATTAATGTTCAAATTAAACAACAGAGGACCAAGCACTCAGCCCTGAAGTACACCACTAGTTACTTGCCTTCTCCTGGACTCAAGTCTTTCATAATCCACTCTTTGATATCTGTCTGTGGGCCACCCTCTAATCCAAATCACCAGCTTCAGATCCATTCCCATTTTCTTCAATTTATGCAACAGAGTTTCATGTGGAATCCTGTTAAATGCTTTTGCAAAGTCCAATAGCATCACCAATTTCACTGTTACATTATAGAAAGCAAGTAAATTACCAAGCAAGACTTACCCCTCACAAAACCATGTTACCTCTTATAAGGTATCATTTTTGTCCACCAATTCCTGAATTCTGATTTTTATCAACTTCTCCAAAACCTTAACCACCACTCCTGATATACTGATCGGCCTATAATTTGCTACTCTTCTCTCTTGGAGCCTCGTTTCTACATTTGAATTATTCTTACCCTCCTTTTTCACTCTATTCGAACCTAACTAGAACTGAGGCTTATAGTAAACAGCTTGGTCAGAGGAGGTAATCCTGCATATTCCCATAACACATGGGAAGATATGCCATCTAACCCAATTACAGTGTTCGCATTACAGTTCTGCAATATCATCTCTATTCTCCCATCAGTCAGTGACACATCCGGCATTGTAATATCACAACCAAGACGGTAGACCTTTTGCAAAATGATCGCTTAGTAATTCAACTATTTGATATGCTTTTGTTACTTCCTTACTATCAACATTTTTAAAGTCATCCTTCCGTAGTCATTCCTACTTTTACTTGCCATATGGCGAAAGAATTCCTTAGGGTTTCTTTTGGAGTGATCAACTAGCTTCCTCTAATAATTAGCTTTGACCTTCCTTACATTACAGGTTTGCCTGTATCTTGTACTACTCATGGGTATGCTGATCATCTTTTTCTTTATACTCCCTCCACAACCTTTTCTTTATCTGTAACTCCTGCTTAATAATACTATTCATCTATCTAACTCCTACTTGATTTATTCTCCTCACTCTGGGTATACAGTCTGATACTACTTTCGTTAAATATCCCTTGACCTCCCGTGCATCATCAACAACCCTTCCCCTCCAAATTCTCATTCCATGGGTAGTGATTATGCAAAGCTGTGATTATTTCGTAATCACTAGCTTTGTAATTCCACATACACCCATTCTTAACAGAAAGTTCTGTGCGTTTCACATTTTCCCGGGGTCAAGAACATATTACCGCTTTCCCTAAGTGGAGACAGTGGCTAAATTGGTTATTCATATTTTCTCATATGCTATGACCAGATCCAACGCTCTTGAACCTCGTGTCTCCTCCATTATATTCTGTCTCAGGTAATTATCTCTTAACTGTATAAACTCCATTTCCGTCCTTTCTTCTTTTTGACCATTCCTTCTCCCATTGGCGAAAGAACTTCTTAGGGTTTCTTTTGGAGTCATCAGCTAGC